>NW_008481844.1:138859-175893 GCF_000524495.1 Plasmodium inui San Antonio 1 | reverse complement strand
ATCTTATACGAATGTCACTTGATATTTTGTTTGTTTTATTTTTCTTCATTTTACTTTATTTATTTGTTTATTTATTTATTATTTTTTTTTTCTGTTCGATTTCCTTTGCGGAAGCATTTTCAATGTTTTTGCACTGTGCACAGCTTTTTACTACTCCCCTTTTTGTTGTCGCCCAACGGGGGGTCTAGCATACGTCTTGTGAACACCCGCGCGAGTGGCAAAGTGGAGGGGAAGGGGGTGGCTTGACCACTTCAGATATATTATTTCGCCGTGCAATCATGTTGATTTTTTGTTCTCGCTGATTCGATTTTTTTTTTCTCTTTTTTTTTTTTACGGATGATGATTACAACTGCGTCGTTTTGCACGAGAATATGGGTGCGACGCAGCAGCAGGGGCGTTTTATCTTCTCTTGACGGCGAGCCACCTCTTTTTGCATCAGTTCGCTACCGGCCTCCACCCGACGCTGCATAGTTAGCATATGGATACATATACACGATCGTAAGTTACAAAAAGGGTCAACAAAACTGGGCAGGGAAGGAAGAACCACCAATCGCCGTCACTACAGAAGGCGTAATGAGACACACACCCCACGAGAGACTATCACCTGTTTTTCATGTTTCCCCACTAAATGAGTATTTCCGAAAGCCTTGCGCGTTTCATCAGCGAAGCGAAGCGCTGTTCACACGCGGATAAGATGACTTTCCCCGGTTAGGTAATATTATTTCGTCGTTCCTTTTTTTTTTTCTCCTTGGGCGGGACACCCTGTTTGGCTATACCACAAAATTAGCAGAAGATTTGTGTAGAGGCATCATTTGGGTGATGCCCAACGGTGGGGTAAGTCCAGTCATGGCAAAGGTAGCCTCGGAAGCACGCAATTACAAACTTCCATAACATGGCTCTTAGGGAAAATTCCCTCCAAGGGGACAGTCGAACTCATTTATAATTGCCGTTGCGTTTCATCCCAATAGGGTTGAAAAAAGCACGTGCACATTTTACTGTCAATAAAAAGAAAAAAAAAACAAGCAAACAAACAAGCCACAGAAATAACTTAAAAAAAAAGAATTAGCTTAAAATTTAAAAGCGTCGTGTTTGCACACGTGGATGCGTTAAAGCGGGGATTAAAAAGGTACTGATATGCGGGTTTGTTCACATGTGTGCTCACCTGCCCATGTGTATGTCCGCTTGCTCATATTGTGGTCCTTCCCTCTGGCACGATGTCTCGCTTGTTGTCTATGTTGATTTGCAACAGACCTCGGACGTCTACAAAGGAAGCGTTAAAAATGAGGGGCAATGGTTGGGGGCGGGTCACTACAAATGAATCGACTGATTCCTGTTTGGCTCGTTCCGTTTGGCTCGTTCCGTTTGGCTCGTTCGGTTTGGCCTCTCCCCAGTGGCTGGACGTGCGGGCGTCGGGGGCATAGATCTGTCTTACCTTGTCGGCAAATGGGGCACTTGGTGTTTTGCATTCTAACCACGTTTGCGCACTGCAGGGTGGAAATAAAACAAAATGAAATAGAATAAAATGAAATAAGAATAAAATGAAATAAGAATAAAATGAAATAAGAATAAAATGAAATAAGAATAAAATGAAATAAGAATAAAATGAAATAAAAATAAAATGAAATAAAAATAAAATGAAATAAAAACAAATACACAGTGCACTTCGCTGCGAACTCCTGTGCAGGCATAGCTGCCTGCCCGCGCGGGGAGTCCACTCCAATTACCACGTTGCATAGGCACATGTGTCTACAGGGCAGTATGGCGGTGTCCCTCTCCTCCGTCAGGCATATCACGCACTCTCTACGCAAGGGGGGCAAGAAAATGGCAGCAAAGTGGGCCGCAAAATAAACGTCGTCCAAATCAGCAACGCGCTTATGCGCGCGTACCACGTATCCACGCGCGAACTCACCTGCCAGAGAGGAAGTTGCTCACGGCGTCGGGTTGTGGTGCCTTGGACTTCTCGATGCCGAAAATCTCCTGCACCTCGAAGTACCGATTGCCAAACTGAATCTTCTGTTTATAAAGCACAAGTTTGTACTTGTCCGAGCAGTGGACGCTGTCCTTGCCGTCCTCCTCTTGCAGGTAGGCAAAGTTGTATTGTGCCTGTGGAATGGGCGCGCCGAGTGCTCTTAGCACAATCAAAATGGGGATGATGTACTCGTAACTGGGCTTGCATTTCAGATCATTCACATCGAACAAATTCAAATTGATGGCGTCACTCGGGCTGCTCATGTAAATCTGGTTTATTTCCTTCGCGTATATGTTGGTCACTGTGGGGTACTTCGTGGGTGTGTAGCTGTGCCCAGGGGTGGGAAAGAAAAAAGAAAAAAAAAAATAAAAAATAAAAAAAATAAAAAAATAAAATACACCAAGCGGGGGTCAATACTGAGCAATCCAACAAACTGCGCGTTGCAGTGAAGGAGGGTTTTCTCCCATCCTCAGCCGCAGGGGAATACCCCTGAGGAAAAACACTTACAACGCCTCCCGGTTTTCCGCAAACTCCTCCTTGCAACAAAAATATATAGATATCTCCACATCGTACAAGGCGTCAAAAATGAAGTTTATCAGGTAGACATTATTTCCATGGTTAATAATTTTCAATGTTTTTCGACGGAGGTTCACGGAGTTCCTCACAACCGACGTCCTCTGGATGTTTATGTTGGGTCCTTGAGAGATTAGATCGTAGAGATTATCATTATCGGTTCGCTGCGATGAGGGGGAGGAGGAAAAGATCGCGTGTTTGACCCGGGGGAGTCATACACCTGATGAACCGCTTCAACGGGAAGAGGAGCCTCCTGCGGAATTACTCAACACAGCGAATCGGGGGTCCTCTCCTTCCGGCATACCCTTCTTCACAAATTTAACTCATCTGCACTTACGTTGATTATGGACGGGCTGAACGAAATCGATCGGGGCTGTTGTTTCAAAAAAGGGGGAAAAAAAGGGAGGCGTAGAAATAAGGGGGGTTAATTAGTAAACATGACAGAGTCGCCACATTGTAGACGTGTCTCTATCCGTTGCCACACATATAAAAGCGAAACATGGCTTCATTTGTGCATGCCTCTTCGTGGGCACTTCAAAGACGCTTTCTCACATAGCACTTTCTCACAGAACGGATGCAGAAGCGATTCCCAAGTGGAGCTTCCACCCCCCACACACGATAGGGGTAGTGATGAATGCGAGCAAACCGTATCTGTAGACTTACATGGCGATCAGTGCGATGGTCATCTTCTATGTTGCTAGCTAACGAAGAGCCAATTATCCCCATTATACATAATAGACAGAAAACAAGGCATTATTATTCTGGGGCTTGGTTACATGCACACTTGCTTTTCTCCGCGTTTGCCTCGACGATTACACGTTTGTAGGTGTACGTTCACGTATGGGCACGTTGACGAATGAGCCTTGTGTGCTCGGCGCGCAAAGGTACAGGGTGCGTGTACATAGGCGCGTAGATATGCTCCTATGTGTGCCTGTACATGTACCTCTGCGTGTACCTCGACGCTTAGCCCTATGCATACGCGTGCATATCCACATGTACAAGTACCTACGCATAATGCATATCACTCAGCTTCGACGCGCTTCACTTCCGTTTCGATACGCTCATTTTGAACGCGCGACGGGGCGGCCATCAGTTTGGGTGGAGCGAAGATGCGGAAAAGCAGAGGAAGGGGCGTCCCCCTGCGCAATCATGTTAAGAAAAGTGAGAACAGGGGGCACACGGGCGGAAGAAAAATGGTAGGCCAAGTGGCCGACAAAATGGGAAGGAAGGACAAAGAAAAGGGAAAGAAAAGGCAAAGAAAAGGCGAAGAAAAGGCAAAGAAAAGGCGAAGAAAAGGCAAAGAAAAGGCGAAGAAAAGGCGAAGAAATTAGAAAGGCAAGGAAAGAAAGAAAATGGGAAGAAAAAAAAATTAACTTCATATCACCTCATTTCATTTTATATTACTTCATTCCACTTCATCTTACTTCATGTCACTTCATATCACTTCATTTCATTTCACTTCATATCACTTAATTTCACTTCATACCAAAGCGAGTGTACATAGCCAAACGCGCGAACACAAAATTTAACTTAACGCAGACAGAGGGAGAACCAACAGACGTTTGCGTACGCGAAGTTGAAAAAAATAAACAAACAAACAAACATATGAACGAACAGACGAACGAACAAAATAATGACGCACAAAGTAATTAAAGAGGATGGAGAAACACACAGGGGGAACTGTTTCTATTTAAAATTTGACGATCATTCTATCCTTTTGTGGCCCTGTCAAAAGGGAATGAAGTCCGCGCAGCTTTGTGGTCAGCCTCGTCGGAAAGGATATAACCGCCAGGGGAGTTATTCCATAAAGGCGCAGTTATGCGCACGAATCGATGCATACGTAGTGTGACACTACGCTGCAGCAAAACCCCCTGCGAGGCTTCGATCCATTCCACCAGCTCGCTGTGCTGCAGGGACAAAACGGGTGTACAAATTGGCGGAAAGCATATTTCCTGCGCAGACATCGTTGTGAACACTGTCATTATAAAACTAATTTGCCGCGTTAAATGAAGAATCACACATGAGGCACATTCCACTGGTGGAGGACACTGACGGCGACCACTCGTTTTATAAGATGGCCAAATGGTGTGCAGATGGGGTGCCTCTGTGGGACAATCCCCACAGAGGCAGGTACGGTGTAGCTACTATCACTTCCGTTCTGTGCAAGTGAACAAAAACTTGTTCAGTTAAAGCGACATATACTTTTTCCTTCTTTGTGTGCACAAGGCAGTTCCAACGAGTGTTGCCCCGCACAAGCGGCAAAAAAAAGCTTCGACAGTTGCACGCTCTATCTATGTGTCTAACCCCCCCTGAGATTTACACCATTGGGTAGGTTCTTTCCTAATTCGCTCTGTAGATCTTTCTTATCTTTCTTCGAACTTAAGAAAAAATTGTCCACTTCTATTCTCATTAGACCCTTGAGCAGCACCAAGAATGGTTCTGTTCAAAATTGGTATTCCCCTTTTTGGCTAGTTAAAAAAGGAGAAAAAAAAAGGCCTTATTTTGCTTTAAAAAATATGAACAGTTTAGCCAACTTGGAAAAAAAAAAAAAATAGCTATATTATGGCAAGAAATATGAACAGTTCAGGTTACCTTTATAAAAAAGAAAAAAAAAGAACATAGCTATTTTACGCAAAATTGTGTGCAAAACTATTCCGCCAATGTGAAGATAAAACAATCGGACGTGAGAATAAGGCTAGTAAGTAATAACCGTTGCTCGTGACCGAAAGTGAAAGAACTATTTTGCATTTCTTTTTCGCCAACTATGCGCAGTGAATCCCGAAGTAAAGAAACGCGACATTAGTGAATAATCGAATGCGTTTTTGCTTAGTTCTCTAACATAAAACGTTACTCCCCTTTTTAAATAGACGTAATGAACAATCTGCCTCCATTTCCTTGCGCATTGAACGGATACCCCCTTTTGTACTTGCCTGCGTTGGACCCCTACAAACCACGCTAACGTCGTTGAAATGAGAGTGGTGTGTGTGTTGGACGCCCCTAGCAAAAGGTAGATGAGTTAATCTTTTTTCTTTCCGAAAACGTATCCTTCGGTTTGAAGCAGGAAAAGGGGGCTTCACATTCCACAGCGTCCTTTTTTTTTTTTTTTTTTTTCCTGCTTACACGGTTTGTTACCCCATTGTCGGAATCGCCGTGTTCACCCTCGTCTGTATAATTTCCCTGTGTTTGTTTTTCCCTAGATTGAGCAGCCCCGTCTGACGGCCCTTTCGTCTACAGAATGAGGGGGAAGAATGCCAAGAAGCTGCGCTACCTGGATTCAAAGGGGATGCTGCACTCGAATGGGATAACCTATGAGCGGGGTGTGAATCATCCCAATGGGAATAACAAGGAGGATCCCAAATTGGTGGAAAATTACGGTGAGTTGCAAAACTTACTGAGAAAGGAAGAAGAGCAACATGCGGCCCTAAAAAAGCAGCTGAACCTGCTGCAAAAACAAAGGGACCTATTGCAGTGGCATCTTTGCAACAATGTTAAGAAACTAAGTATGCAGAGAAGCGAATGCAAATACAAGGAGCAGTTTAGCTCTAAGCTGGAAGGAAAGCTGAAGCTACTGAAGGAGAGCACGAAGATGCACAAGCTAGAACGTGACAATCTCGAAGAAGAAGTGAACAAAATGGAGGAGCAACTACAGGGTAAAGTACAACTTAAGGCGAAGGTGGAGAAGAAGTTTAATCTCTGGATGGATAAAAGGAATGAATATTTAAAGGACCTAAGCCAGGAAAGGAGAAGCACATTTCAGGAGAGGAACAACAGACAAAAGCAGCTGAGAAAACTTCTCCTGGTGGTGAAGCAGGAGGGTAACAAGAACTACGATATGGACTACCTCAAGATGTGTGAGGTTAACCTTATGCACCAATTAAGTCATCACAGGGATTATAAGATGTTGGATATGAGGATGGCAAAGGGGGTAGGGTCACCTTAGCGGTAGAGGAGTCCATTCTCCATTTAGTGTAAACCGTGGAGTGGCACTTTTCTTGAGTGGAGCTACCGTGCTGGGGCCATGGAGGCGCTTAACAAAGGTAGCATCGTCGTTTCTGCTGCCAGCGTTAGCATCGTCGTTGTTGTCGCCAGCGTCAGCATCGTCGTTTCTGCTGCCACTCTTCCCTTTGCTCTACGGTGGCTCTTGCGAATGACTCGCTTGAGGGGTAGTCACTCGGGCGCGTCGGCTCCATCGAGCCACCTAACCACCTCCGCATTCGCCTTCAACTGTTTTCGAGATTTAAGTGGTGCATCCCGTCGCACTCATACGAATTGGCCGAGAGGGGAAACCGGAAGGAATGCTTTAATTCACCTCTTTTTTTTGTGTCTCTATGCATGTGCCCTTTTTGGTGTTTATCACCACACAGAGACGACCATTTCTGCACATGCCTCTGCTGCGTCTTGAACCCGAATATTTGGCCTTTAAGAATTTTGGGGCGGGAATTGTAACGATATGAGCGGAGCAATCCGTTTGGTGCAATCCGCTTGGTAACACTATAGGGAAGGAGCGCTTTCTCGTTTTTTTCTTTTTCTTTTCTTTTTTTCCGCTTAGCAAAGCAATTCTCTGGGATATAACCCCAGGGGAGGTAGTCCCGTCGCTTCCCTTGGGGGAGCACTGCGTCCATCGTTACAGCAGCGAGGCAGAGGGGCATAGCAGAATTGGGCCCCCTCATGGCTCTCCTTAACAGTCACTTGTGCATCCACTTGGTGGATCCAAACACAATTACGTTCAAAACGGTTTGTACTTTGGTTATATTTAAAATGGCGTTTTACAAAAAAAAAAAAGAAAAAAAGGGGGAGGGTATTACCCCAGAAGTGGCACCAGCAGCAGCAACAGCTGGGGGGTCACGCCAGTGTAGGAGACGTAGCAATCGAGCAGCTGCGCAAATCGAGAAGCCGCTCCAATCCAGCAGCCGCGCCACTCCTGCAGCCACGTTTAACGCGCTTCCGCTTCGCTTCACCTTTGCGCATCGTCGTGCTTGAGCGTGTTCAGAATTCTGGGGAGCGTAAAGACGACGCCACTGGCGTCCCCGACGAAGGCCGCATTGATACTGGGGTGGATGCAGATGTAACTGATGGGGACATAAGGCTCGAAGTGTTTCTCATATGTCCGGACATAAGAAAAGGTCAAATCTCCATCCAACTTCTTCGTAACATTTGTCACCGAGATGGATCCATCATTACAACCGGCAATCAAAACGATTTTCCTGTTTTTCCAAACAGTTGGACGTTCTAGAAGGTATAAAGTAGACAGGGAAGACGTTTTCGTGACGTGGCTCGTGGGGAGCTTCTTAATCTGCTTGAGCGTTTTTGTGTCCCATACAGAAATGTAATTATTGCCTATTAGTAAAAAGACGTCTTCCAAGAGCTTGGAGTACTTTAAGTCCATGATGGGGCTTTTGGATATGCAGGTGTAGAGAAGCAACTGGAAGTCATATAAATCGTACACGGCTATATATCCACTTCCGAATGCGACCCACAGTTCGTATTTATGCGTGACTGCTAATATGGCTGATACGTAGCATTTGTTTGGCATATTTTTCTCTTTTCTGTTTTTTTTTTTTTTTTTTTTTTGTTTTTTTTTTTTTTTTCTTTTCTTTCCCCTCGAACGTAATATTCCTATGGCGGCGGCGCCACCCCCTCTTCTGCCGTTGTCTTGATCGGTGGAGTTGCAATACTCGTCCGAGTCGCTCAAGTAGCTGCCGCCGGGGAAGTCGCTGGAGTTTTCTTCATAGTCCGGCTTGCTGCAGGAGTCGTCGTCTTCGAGGGTGAAGGAGTCTGCTTCGTCTTCTACTTCGTCTTGGTCTTGTTTTTCCTCCTGCTCCTGCTGACCCCCCCCACCGTTGCTGCGTTTTGGGATGTTTTTTCTCTTTTTCTTCTTCTTTTTCTTTTTTCGCTTTCCTGGACGATTATTGGTGCGGCCTGCGCGATGGAAATTGTCACTGCTATCATCGCTGCTACCACTCCCATCATCGCTGCTACCACTCCGATCATCACTGCTACCACTCCCATCATCACTGCTACCACTCCCATCATCACTTCCATCACTCCCATCATCGCTGCTACCACTCCCATCATCACTGCTACCACTCCCATCATCGCTGCTACCACTCCCATCATCACTGCTACCACTCCCATCATCGCTGTCGCGCGAGCCCCCCTTTACATGGCCGAAGAGGTGGTGCGGATGCATAAGAATCTTGATGATGTTCCCACTGGGAACCTCCCACACGAAGATGTAGCCCTGCATGTTCCCCGCGATGATCCAGTGGATAAAATTGGCAAAGGTGGACTTGACGGAGAGTCCGGAAATCTGATAGGACAGATCGTTGTAGTCTTCTCCATCGTTCGTATTACCACCGCGAGTGCCAAAGTTACCCGACTGTTTCTGTACATTCGTCCCACTATACCTATCCATCAGGGCACTCTTCACGTGGGTATTATTAAAACGCTTCATAGCAGACGAAGCAGAAGAGCTCTTAAGATATTTCTCCAGACATTCCTTTGTATTCAATTTGAGGATGCACTCAAATTCAATGCTCTTATAAACCAGTATGAACCCATTTTGCAGGCCTAAAATGACCGTCTTCCCGATTCCTCCGATGCTGCCATACATCATACAGGTGACTGTACAAGGGTACAGCGTCTTGTGTTGAATTAATTTTCCTTTCAGTGTATACTTTTCGTACGCGCATGGGGTTTGCACGATAATGTTTTTCACTTCATTTGTGTTTTCTTTTTCTACACTGATGGCAAGCACTGGTCCTGGTTTGTTGGGCTGGTTGGGGATGCCGCATCTCTTGGCTACATAAATGTAGTTTGTCAGTACCATGGATTTTATATTTGTGAGGAGAAGGGAGAAGCTCCATTTCTTTGGTTGCTCCCACTCCTCGCTCTTCTGGCTTATTTTTATTAGGTCGCTGCTCACGGTGTTCGTGCTGTCGGACTTGGTGGACCTGTGTGCGAGGCTGCCTCGGTTTTGCTCGCTCTTCGATGGTTCTTCCCGAGGCAGTTTTTCCCCCGGCGGTTTTTCCGGCAATGGATTTTCCCTCGATGGATTTTCCTCGGACGGATTTTCCTCGGACGGATTTTCCTCCGACGGCTTTCCCTCCGACGGCTTTCCCTCCGACGGATTTTCCTCCGACGGCTTTCCCTCCGACGGATTTTCCTCCGACGGCTTTCCCTCCGACGGCTTTCCCTCCGACGGCTTTCCCTCCGACGAATTTTCCTCCGACGAATTTTCCTCGGATGATTTTTCCTCGGACGGGTTCTCTTCGCTTGTCACTTCACTGGGTGCTTCTTCGATAGAATTGTCCTCACCTGGTGTTTCTCCACCCACCAGCGCCTCCCCCTTGCTAGGTACCTCCCCGTGGCTCACCTGGCTCCGCACCTGTGACGCGACTGCACCTGTATTCTCATTGGAACCACTGCGGGGGTCATTCTCGTTGGGGTCATCTCTCTGACTGACGGTGGCGCCCGTCTGGCAGCTTCCCCTTTGAAGCCCCCCAGGGGGCGGTTCTTCCTGTTCTGGGTTCACCCCCTTGCTATTCACGCCGCGACCATTCTCTGGGCCATCACTCACTCCGCCATTACCACTCACGCTGTCGCCTCCCTCCGGATCGACGGTACCTCCCTTCTGACACCGCCGCGGCGAATGCGGTGGAGGGCCTCGTCGCTGGACTTCTTTATTTGTCTTCCCCTTTGAGGGGGGCTCCTTTTCTGGGTTGTTCCTCTTGTTGGGAGTCCCCCCCGATCCTTCTTCTAAATCGGCCAAGTGATGCTCATTCATGTTCTGCATTTTTTTTCTCTTCTCTTTTTTCCCCATTTTGGATTTCACTGAAAAGAGGAGAATTCGGTGAGGACACCTTCCTCGTGCGGGGGTAGTACTGACGTTAGGTGTTTGTGCTGGTGGTGGCGGCTGAGTGAGACCTACGTCACGATGGGGTTAAAGAATTGCATAAATGGAAACAGTACAGACGAATGGGAGGCCTCTCCTTTCTCAAGTGCAAAAAGTGCAAATTCGACTGGAAGGATAGCACATACACGCACACACACAAAAAAGAATAAAATAAAAATAAAATAAAAATAAAATAAATCGGCGTAACCACGTCGATGCTGTGTTCATTACAGGTGGAGCAAATAGAAAGACCCTCCTGGGGGAACCAACCTAAGTAGCGGCTTTAAACAAAAAAGGAAAGTATCTAATCTAGATGAAGAATGACTTGGGAGAGGCTCCCTCGTGCAGTCACAAAATTCAAATTAAAAACGGATCAGTGTGTTTAATTATGGTCGTAGGGATGAAATGAAATGTCTTTAGTTTTGTGAAAGGGGAAGAGGGAATACACCCGATGGCGCCGTGCACGTTGCCACTGGGTACAATTTCATTTCGGGGTTATCAAAGGGGAACTCCTCAGCGCGGAAGGCAGAAAAAGATAACATCACTCGTATGTGCATCATTGCGATGTGCTAATGTTTTGTTACTAACTTAGGGAAAGCTCCATTGATGGGAGAGCCAACCTCTCTGAAGGTGTGTGTATGGGTGGCACTTCACAGCGTACGCTGTCTTCCGAATGGCAGCATCTGTTGCGAGGATTCGTGTGCGTGTTGAAGGTAGGGGAACACAGTGCATATGTATATGCTCACTGGGGGAAGATACCCTTTTGGGGGGTCTCCCCCAGATGAGTCATTTCTTTGCCTCGGTCTCTGTCTCTCTGACTGTCTGCTTCTGTTTGTTAGTCTGCCTGTTCGTTTTCCTGTCTCTTTGTTTTTCTGTCTCTTTGTCTCTCTCTCCTCATTTTTTAAAATGAAGGGGAGATGCAAAAAGGAGGGAGAAGGCGACAAGGTGGAAAGTATAAAAATACATTCACCAGGATGATACCCCCATGGATGCGACCATTTACAGTTAACAAGGCCGAACGGGCTGGGGCCCAAATAGACACAACCTCGTCTTCGCTCATCCGTTACACTTGTAACGGTCGTGGTGGGCAAATTAATTATGCACCGTTCAGTAGGTCCCGTTCTATAATTTTCACGTTTTTTTTTTCGAAACAAAAAAGTCTGGATGGGGAGATGCGTTAAGGTGGTACGAAGCGGGCAGGAATACGACGGGGGGTTCTTCTCCTCTCACCCGGAGTAACCGCCCGTGGGCACAGTGAAAGCTGCGAAAGTGGCGCAGGCTTGTATCATCAACGGTCGGTCGGCACGACAGATAGGCGTTCGCAAAAGTTGCGCGGTGGCCCCTATACGAGGCATGCGCATACGAATGAATAGCTCTTTATATGTACCTGCTCGTGTCGAAAAAAAAAATAAATAAAGGGGGGGCTCTGTGGAGGCTTAAAAATTAAAAACAAGCAGGTCAAAATTGTTCTCCTCTTGACAATCTCTCGTTCGCGTGATTTTTGCGTAATGCTCGTCAGATGGTTTCCCATCAGTTGGCTATTTGGCCACTTCGCCATTCCGCTATACTTTTTTTTTTTTTTACAAGCATTGCCCAGCGCACGGGGAATTTGCCAAACGGGATGGCCACGGAATAGGCAGGAGGCACCCGCGTCGTCAGATATAAGGGGAGTCCCCCAAAAGGCGGGAAAAATGGCCCAAAGAAGTGCTTAAAAGGATGAGATAAAAGGGAAGCGAAAAAGGAAGACTATTTTTTTTTTTTTTTAATCTTCTCCTTCCTCTTCTTCTCCTCCACACCAAGTGCCAAGCTTCACTAACACGTATTTTATTTAAAAAAAGATTCCGCCGAGTAGCCCATTTTTGAACACCGCCTCCCAAAATGGCGGGGGGGAAACTCGCCCACAGATGTTGAAGTGATAGAATTGCCCCCCTTCGGTGCAACATATGCTTTTGCGCTCATGATAGGCTTGTAAGGTAGGCCCTTTTATGCTGCGCACGTGGAAGGTGAAGTAGGAAGTCACCCAGTATCCATGGGGGCGTTTGCTAAGCGGTTAACCTGTGAGGTCCTTTAGGCGCCCTGCCCTACAAGCCACACAACAGAGAGACAAGACGCTCTGACCTTGGATCCATCCCGTTAGAGGGACGCCTCTATTTACAGAAGATAAGATTGCTTTGTGCACCTACAGGACATTACTCTATTGACTCTGTCATAGCCCCTTCTGAGTGCAGTCTTACTCAAAGGGGGAAATATCGTGCGGCCCTCCGCATTTTCAACCCTATCGACAAGGAAAAAAAGGGTAGAGACTGTTCCAATGAGTCGCAAGACCCGAAACCACAGGAGGAATAGGAGCAGGAATGCAAATGATGACAGGGGCAGCCGGGGGGTGAGGAGTAAGTATGGCGACAGCGACAGGAGTATCAGTGGGGGCGGCGGCCGGCGAAGCGGCAGTGGCAGGCGAAGCAGCAGCGGTAGGAGTGGTGTGGGTGGTCGCAATAGCCTCGGAAGTAACTATAGCCATAGTCGAAGTGGAAGTCAGAGTCGAACACAGAGTCGAGGTAGAAGTCAAAGCCGAAGTCAAAGCCGAAGTCAGAGCCGAAGTCAGAGCCGAAGTCAGAGCCGAAGTCAGAGCCGAAGTCAAATCCGAAGTCAACGTCGGAGTCAAAGTCGACGCCGCCCCCGCGGTAACGGCGACGAACAGCCGAGGAGGGACCAAGGCAACTGGGGAGGAGGAAAAAATTTTTCGCAGAGTCGGGATAATCCAATTGGGGGGGGAAACTCAGAAGGGAGTTACAACCCCCAAAAGGAGAGCAATCCTTATGGGGGGTGGAAGAAGAATACCTATGAGGAGGGAAGGAGTAGCGGCATGTACAGTTACACGCGTAATTACGGTGGGGTTAGTACAAATATGATGGACCAAACCGATGGCACTTCCCCTGCAGAAGCACAAAAGATGAACGCAGAGGACGAAAGACACTTAGGAGAATTACTCAGGCAATGCGAAGAATCGACAACAGATAGCAGACAGGTGTTGAACCAGTGGATGCTGGAAAAATGCTTCACTTCAAATTTGAGTAAGTCTATTGCGACCGAATTTTATCAGAGGATATTGAAGTGTGTATTTTTTAGGAACAAGTTAAATTTGATCTGTTCCTACGGTGAACTCCTTAAATGTCTGATGCTGAATGGAAGGAGTAAAGAGTTGGAAGAATTCAAATTTTATATCCATTCGATTGTCCAGGATGGCTATACTTGTGCTTACTACAAAGATCAGGGAGCCATAAATATCCTTTTGCAGATGGTGTACTCCTGGAAGGAATTGCACGTCACCAATTTTAATGAGACGAAGATGCTGCTAAGTGTGTTTCACAGTGACAGTGCTAATGGGGATAATGCGGCTGATAGTAATAGTGTCTCCGCTTGGGGAGATGGACGAAGCCACATCGATTCGTATCACCAGGGAATACCAGACCAGTCACCCATGAGCCCAAACGGGGGCATGGGGGGCGCCCCTCATAGTGAGCAGGGCTATATCGATAACCGCACTCAGAGATATGCTATCGATTTTCAGAGAGGGAAGTATGGATATATGGGCTATTTCAACGGAAGGAAGATTCCAGAGCCGCCTATGACGCTCCTTGATCATCATCATCCCCCTACCACGCCCCTTCATCATCATCAGCAGCATCTTCCTCCTCCTCCCCCTCCCCCTCCACCTCTTCTCCCATCAAATGACTTCCCCAAGGGTAGTAACAAACCATTTGATAAATACAAAAAAAAAGATTTCTTCCCTGATGAAGGGAGGAAGAAGTACTTTAATCATCAGCCGTGGGAGGGAGAAAAGAACCGAAGTAAAGACCCCGAAACCATTTCAGTAGGGTTCTTAGCTACGTTATTAAAATTGATTTCCAGGAAGGGGAAAAGGCTCCAGATTCCGCTGGTGCCTTATACACCCATAGACATCTCGTACACTTACCAAACCCCGCCATCCACAAGCACGTCTGAACAGCTGACTCAGAAGATAAACGACTTTTACGATGAGTTGGGGAACATCATGAAGGAGGAGGGTGGAGTAAGTGGCGAAAGTAGCGATTCATCCGATTCGAGTGAAAGGATGAAGATGAGTGAAAATTATAAGGCGCTGAAAAGTTTGGGCAGGAATGAGAAGGTGCAAAGAAACAACTCCAGTGACACGAACACGACCTTTTCGTCCGTCGAGTTGTTTGATAGCTCCATGATTGAGATGCTAAACGACAGCGATGACAAGCATAGGAAAAATAAAAAAAGCAAGGACGTCAACTTCAGTCAAATAGGCATCGAAAATGCGCAAAATTGGAATGAGGAAAGCAACCCGGGGGCATCCAACTTTGATTTTTACTCCGCCGGGATGCCAGACCCGGGCGAGAATGATGTGTTCGAGAAGTACAGACGCAGCAAGGCTTATGTCTACCACGAGGCCATTGCGCATAAGTTTCACGAGATCAAGGGGAAGGAGTCCCGACCCGCTTAGCGAGGGGTGGCCGCGGGGCTGTGTCGCGCTAGCGTCTGTATCTCTCCCCCCCCGAGTGTGTGCAGTTAATCGCCGGCCGCGCGCGCCATTTTTTGCGTCCCGTTGTTTTGTGTATGTTTGTTCTGTTTCTTTGCCACCTACGCTCCTACACGTTGATAAGATTTGTAGCCTCCCCGCGCGTAGCCATATGAGCAGACGTGTGCGTGGTCCACCGCTGTAGTTCACCCCCTTTGCGCAGGGGTTACCCATCTGGGAGAAAACTCCAAATGGTTATTTTATTTTGCTTCATTTTGCTCTGTTTTGCTTCGTTCTGATTTATTTAGCTTTATTTTATTTTTCTTCATTTTTCGGATGATCCCCCAATGGCGCATTTTTACTTGAACAGTTCATACTTTTTTTTATGGGCATAATTTTTTGGGCTAACAAGTTGGATGAGAAAAAAAAAAAAATTTAAAGACAAATGAGTGGGAATTAGGAAGAATTAGCGAGAATTAGGGAAAATTTTTGCATTTTAAAATATTGTAGATGTGGGATGCAGAATAGGCAAGACTTTCGCAAAATACTTGGCTTCATAAAAAACGTGTGGCCATTTGGTTGAAATGGGAAAGTATATTGACACATGGTGGGCGCAGAAGAAATCGCTTCCTTCCGTGTGGCGGCGCGGGCGAAGGTGCGCAGAAGGTGGGTGACGGACGGTATATATGATGGATGGTGCGTGTTGGATGGCCGATGGCATATACCAACTGGCAGATAACAAATGACAGATAATAAAAGGAAGATGGTGAAAGGGGCAGATTATTAAGGCAGACTGGCAAGGTATATAGCAAGGAGAGAGACAAGCCCACTGCGGCGCACCTACGACGCGGGGAGGGGAACACTCGCCCAAGTCTTGCGAACGGTGAAGTTGTACAAAAGGTCATCAAACAAATGAGTTAAAAACATTAGCAGCAAGTATGTTTTTACGACATTCACAAAAAAAAAAGCAACCGTCGTGCCATTATTTAGGAGAAACAAAAGACATTCAGATTGGCTAGTCAGCCTCTCCCGTAAGTTCTGTAGATTCTTCCAGAGCTCCTTCTGACTCAAGTTGTGTTTTACAAAATAGGCATACACATCAATTAGCGAAAATGCCATGTTGTAAAAAAGGGAGAGGAAAAAAAAAACAAACTTGGAGCTTATGAAACGTTGCAGTTTTTTTTTTTTTCCCATGGGCTCTATGCTCATCGGCAGCGGATTGTAGTCACAATATTTTATTTTCACGATGCTTAGAAGTGTGGAGAGAAATATTAGGGATGCGAATTGGGCCAGTCTGCGGATGGACAACTTAAATTGGGGGGTTCCAATTGAGGCTTCTTCTTTACCTTTCCCCTCTGATTTTCCGCTGTTGCTTTCACTGGGGTTATTTATATCGTCCACATTGGTATAGTCGTCTCGGCCGCTATCTGATTTATGACCTGCGTGATTGCTTATTCGTTTTTTTTTTGCTCCATTTTTTATTTCGCCCTTTTGGTCCCCCTTTTGGCCCTCATTTTGGCTCCTCTTTTGGCTCGTTTCTGGGTCGGATCTTTGCTTCTCCTCCCCGGTGGGGTCTTTCCCCTCTTTTTTCTTCCCCTCCGGGGTTTGTTCATTTCCACTCGTGGGGTCCCCCTGTTGGTTGGAACTGCCTTCTGTGTGCTGATCGCAGTCGGCGATGCTAGCCTGTGCTGGTGAATTACTCGGTGTTGCCATTTGGTCCATTTCCGAAGGTGCGTTTTTCCCCGTGGAGGGTAGCTTCTTCTCCCCTCCATCGTGTCCCTCCTCTTGAGTTACTTCATTCCGTTTTGGCTTCAATTCCCCCGCTTTCTTTTTGCCCTCTGCGTCCTTCTCTACATCGCCCTCTTCCGACTTCCCCAGCAGAAGGCTCATCCGAGCTTCATTTTTTTTAAGCAGTCTGTTTCTTCTCTTGATTGCTTGTTTATCCATTTTTGGGGGAGGGGTTGAGGTGTGGGCTAGTATTCAGGGGCTGGCATGCGTGTGGGAAGAACAAGGACGTGACGATTTCCAATAAGGGGGAAAAACGAAAAAAAAATGAGGAGGGTGAAGTAGGATGAGGAGGGGGTGAAGACCAGATTAGCGCCAAAAGGAGGAAACCATCTCATCAAACTGGTGGGTTGCTCTCAGTCTTGTGTTGTCCACATAACTCATGCGGAGGTTAATCGTATGCAGTAAAGCATACATATGCATACGTATATCTGTGCCACTGAGGTAATTATAAACTTCTGTGCGATTTCTTTTTTTGTTTTCTTTTTTTTCCTTTGCTCTGGCTTATGTCCATACTTTCCTCTAATGTGTATGACTCATGGTACTTTTGCGTAGGCGTTCATTTCGTGGCAAATGGAAAAGAAAAAAAAAAAAAAGATAAGGAGGGGCTGCTGTCCTGTCCTTGCTGTCCTCAGAGTTACACAAACATTCACACTTCTTATATTTGCCTCCTCAAAGATTATTTTGTATATGTTTGCATTTTCCGGTTTTGCTCCAGCTGGGAAGGCATCATTTACAAAATTGTTGCCAGCAGGCTGCTCGAATGCTCTGCCCTTTGTGTTGCTGCTTCAGTCTTTCCATAAAGCAATTTTATTGCAATCTGTTTTGTTTTGCTTCGCCCGAAAGTACTAGTTTGTTTTTTTTTTTTTTTTTCTTGCTTATGTTTTGCCGATACGTTCTTTCGCTGCTTAGGGGAACTTCACACAAATGCAGTAAAAGAAACAGGGCAGGGACACGGCGGGGGTGGAGTTATGTATAATGCGTCACTCGGCTGACTCGGTTTGATTATGCTGCGATGGAAATACGCTCTTCCGAAGGGGACTCAGCCAGATGAGATTATAATTGCACGCCGCTCTTACACGTTGAGTTCATCCTAAAATTCTCTCTTCGCGCGAATTGCGATGGGCATTTTTTTTTTTTTTATTTCCCGCCACCGTATGGCTACAGGAACGTACCGCTTCAAATGTCACGCCTCCTTTCCATGGGCATCGCACATAGGCAAAAATTTTTCGGAAGCCCATGCATCGTATACATGGCGGATGAATACGGTTCTGCACAGAAGCTGGGGTCGGTCATACCTTTCGTAGCGTTTTTTTTTTTACGACCCCCAATCGGTACGCCTACTTAAACTCAGTGTTCAATTCGACCACCTGAAAATTTTATCCTTTTCTCATTTCACGGGAAGGAACAAAAAATAAAAAAAAAGTACGCGAACAGAGAGAGTAGGAGAGGGTATCATTTTTGAGCCTTTGTGTCACGAAAGAAGCCACTGTTCTGCGTCCCATTTTGGCCTGCTTCAGGAGGGACATACGTGTTACCACCACGCGCAGGTACCACCCAATTGCGTTGTGGAAGCCGTCGGATGGGTATTTCCTTCCTCTTCAAATTCTTGTTCGGATTACCCTCTTGGGCGCAACCAAAAAGGAAAGGAAAAAAAAAAGGCATTAAAGGCGTATCAAAAGCGAAGTCAAAAAGGAATAATTTTCCCAAAAAGGGGACAACAGATAAGCCACACTACCTAGGAAGAGCTCCCGTCGCGATGCCGTTTCAATTTGGCTGACTTGGAATTGCATCTACCAGGGCGGTGTCCTTCCCATTTTTTTGCGAACCCCGGGAGGGAGCAGTTGTGTAAAATAAGAGTTTTTTTTTTTTTTTTTTTCCTCCCCTTTGAGCGGTTGAAACATGGCGGTGAAAATGGAACCGTCTTACTTCTCGAGCGAATATATGCATCCAGGTAATGCTCACCTATGAAGTTGGCTGTCAACGAGTCGGTCTTCCACGGAGGGGCGCTTCTGCATTCGGAGTTGCCCGTTTGGCCCCTCCACTGAGGACTGCTGCGTGGTCATTCTTCAAGCCGGCATGCCTTACATCACCGCCATATTCCCCAGATCACCGCCATATTCCCCAGATCACCGCCGTACGCCCCACATCACCGCCATATTCCCCGCAGACGGCTCGCTGGAGGAGGACCATGACGAAGAGGAACGAATAACGGAGGAAGACAGCTGGGTGGTGATCGGTTCCTTCTTTGGGAGCCACGGATTGGTGAATCAGCAGATCGAAAGTTACAACGATTTTATCGAGTACCGGATGCAGGAGATAATAGATGAGCACCCCCAGATAGAAATCAGGCCCCAGCCACAGTACCGCTCAGACCGAGATGATAGTAAAAACGTAATGTACGCATTGAAGTTTGGACAGCTCTCCCTAGATAGGCCATTCTACGATGAAAGAAATTTAACCAATAAGAACCTGTGGCCTCAGGAGGCAAGGCTGAGGAACCTAACATACTCCTCTGCTATATACATAGATATTGAGCAGAGTACATACGTGGTGGAAGAAGGTTCAAAGAACCCCATTTTGAAAGAAAAATTTGTATATGAACGGATTAACTTGGGACGAATCCCACTGATGTTGAAATCGATGTTTTGTTGGACGAAAGGATTACCAGAGAGCGAAATTGCTGATATGGGTGAATGTGCATTTGATCAGGGAGGATACTTCATTGTGAACGGAGGGGAGAAGGTTCTAGTAGCACAGGAGCGAATGGCTCACAATTTTATCTATGTATTTAAGAAGAAGCAGCCTTCTAAATTTGGCTGGGTAGCTGAGATAAGGTCTCAGATGGAGAGGTCTCAAGCTACATCTGCCTTTTCTGTGAAGATGAAAACGAAAACGGGTTCTAGGGGTTCTGGTGGTGGGGGTTCAGTCAGGACAGGAGGACAACTCGTGGCAACCTTGCCGTATATAAGAACCGAAATTTCCGTTGGAATTTTGTTCAGAGCGTTGGGTTGCACTTCCGATCGGGACATCCTCCAAAGGATTGTCTACGACTTTAATGACAAGATGATGATTAACACGTTAAGGGAGACCCTAGAGGAGTGCATAGATTATCCTACACAGGATATTTGTCTTGATTTTATCGGAAAAAGAGGACCCACCGTTGGGGCATCTAGGGAGAAAAGAATTCTATACGCCAAGGAGCTTCTACGGAAGGAGGTTCTACCCCATATGGGAACCGGCCCAGGAGTGGAGAGCAAGAAGTCCTATTTCATTGGGTACATGATTAATCGGCTGCTCTTAGCCGAGTTAGGAAGAATTAAAGAAGACGATCGGGACCACTTTGGGAAGAAGCGCCTGGACATTGCAGGGCCTCTAATGGCTAGCAGCTTCTCCACCTATTTTAGAAAAATGGCGAAAGATGTGAAACGGGTTCTACAGAGGCAGATCGATAATAACAAGCCATTCGATGTTGCGGGGGCGGTTAGGAGCTGCTCGCAAATTACGCAGGGGATGCAGTACCAGCTAGCTACAGGCAATTGGGGAAAGGACAAAGACGGGAAGGTGATAAGAACGGGAGTTGCGCAGGTTCTTAACCGATTGACGTACTCGTCATGCTTATCTCATTTGAGACGGCTAAACACACCATTGGGTCGAGAAGGGAAGATGGCGAAACCCAGGCAGCTGCATAACACCCACTGGGGAATGATTTGCCCCTTCGAGACGCCGGAGGGTCAATCCGTAGGTCTCGTAAAAAACCTATCGCTAATGTGTGACATAAGTGTGGGTACCTCCACGAACAACATTTTCGAGTTCCTGCTGGAGTGGGGTCTAGAATCGCTGGATGAAGTACCACCCCAGTTAATGAAGGAAAAGGTGAAGCTGTTCCTGAATGGAAAATGGGTTGGCTGTTTCAATCAGATTGATAATCTAATCGAGACTTTGTATGAGTTAAGGAGGAGGTGCGACATATCTCCGGAAGCTTCCATCGTAAGGGACGTCAACAGTAAGGAGATTAAAATCTTTACCGATTCGGGAAGAGCCATGAGGCCTCTATACGTGGTGAAGAATGTCAAAGGGGAAAACAAGCTCAAGTTGACCAAAGAACATGTGAAAAATATGATGGCGTATCCGGAGACCTACAATTGGGATTACCTCATCCAAGAAGGGATCATCGAGTATATCGATTGCGAAGAGGAGGAAACGACTATGATTAGTATGTTTATCGATGATTTGAAGACAGGGACGGGGTACCATAATAATTATACTCACTGTGAGATTCACCCGTCGTTGATCTTAGGTGTCTGTGCATCGATTATCCCATTTAGCGACCACAACCAGAGCCCCCGTAATACGTACCAGAGTGCCATGGGGAAGCAAGCCATGGGAATTTACGTCACCAACTTTAACATTCGATTGGATACGCTGGCCCATTTGTTGTACTACCCACAGAGGCCACTTGTATGCACTAAGGTGATGGAGTATCTACGATTTAGAGACCTCCCTGCAGGGATTAACGCGATCGTTGCTATCATGTGCTACACAGGGTACAATCAAGAAGACAGTCTCATAATGAATCAGTCTTCCATAGATCGAGGTCTGTTCAGAAGTGTATTCTATAGAACCTACACGAGTGAAGAGAAACAACAAGGGAGTCTCATCATCGAATCGTTTGAGAAGCCCTCCATCCGAAGTGTGAAAAATTTAAAGAGGGGAGATTACACTAAGTTAGATAACGACGGGTTAATCGCTCCAGGGATACGGGTTCTAGGAGACGACATCATTATCGGGAAAGTGTCTCCAAACATTGAAGATGAGGATGATATAGTGATTCAGAAGAAGGTACCCAATCTACAGATGAGTTATAATAACTCTGGTGTGTCTACCTCGAACGGGTTTATCTCAGGGAAGGATTCGGTGACCGGAGGAAGCGTGCTCAATGGAAGTGCAGGAAGCGTTTGTGGGAGCGTTTCCAGTCCGTATTCTCCCTCCACGATTGGAAGTTCCAATTTGATGGATTCTGTCCCCGATTCGCCAATGAGTGATCGGTATAGCACCAGCGGGGCAGTAGTCATGACAGCGATGGCCCCAGCAAGTGTGGCTTCCTCCACCCCGAGCAGTACTACCATTTTTAGAAGTGGAAATACTCTATCCAGTGTAAATAGTCCCCAATATGCAACCACGATCGTTTCTGCGTCTACCAAGGACGATTCAGAAATTCCAACGCTGACTATAAGTACCTCTAACATATTGAAGCAGTACAAGAAGGATTGCTCTCTCGCCTTACGAGAAAATGAAAACGGGGTGATCGATACCGTCATGTTATCTTCCAACAGCCGAGGCAATAAATTCGCTAAGGTAAAAGTCCGCTCAGTACGTATCCCCCAAATTGGAGATAAGTTTGCCAGTCGACACGGGCAGAAGGGGACCATCGGAATTACGTATCGAACGGAAGACATGCCCTTCAGCTCAGATGGTACCTTCCCAGATATCATCATGAACCCACATGCAGTTCCATCCCGTATGACCATAGGTCATTTGGTAGAATGTCTAGCTGGCAAAGTCGCAGCGATAGAAGGCGGAGAAGGGGATGCAACCCCATTTTCGAAAATCACCGTACAGGAAATATCACAAAGGTTACACAGCCTTGGGTATGAGAAGTACGGCAATGATGTGCTGTATAATGGACACAACGGGAAAATGCTCAAATCGAAGATCTTCATTGGGCCGACTTATTACCAAAGATTGAAACACATGGTGGAAGACAAAATTCATGCTAGGAGTAGAGGCCCTCTCACGATGATTACGAGACAGCCAACGGAGGGACGGTCTCGGGATGGTGGGTTACGTTTCGGGGAGATGGAAAGAGACTGCATGATTTCGCACGGCTCTGCCAAAATGCTTAAGGAGCGCCTCTTCGAGGAAAGTGACGCCTACCGTGTCCACGTCTGCGATAATTGCGGCCTCTGCTGCATCGCCGACATTAACAAGAACGCCTACGAGTGTACCGTCTGCAACAGTAAGACGAACATTTCGCAGATCTACATCCCCTACGCCTGCAAGCTGCTCTTCCAGGAGCTCATGACGATGGCTATATATCCGAAGCTGGTGCTGGAGGATATGTAGCGGGGAGCGGCGGTGGGGAAGTGGAGAAGTAGAGAAGCGATGCTAAGGCGGGTTGTGCCAGGTTGTCGTCCCCCCACACGCCCCCATCTTTTCTCGTTTTTCTTTTTATTTTTACTTTCTCTTTTTTTGTACCATTTTGATGCGCTGACGCAAAACCCTATTTCACGGTTTTATCTCGAATTAAGGAAGCCATACTCACACGGAAGTTACGTTGGAGGAAAAAAAAAAAAAGAAAAAATCGGCGCCCCGGGGTGCAGTCCAGGAGTGTGACCAGCGCACCTGGCAAGATGGTGATTCGTTGGGAGGTGCTCATCCGTTGGGAGGTGCTCATCCGTTGGGAGGTGCCCCCTGCCGGGAGCTTCTCACCTGTTGGTAGCCGCTCCTCCTCTGACGCGCCGCTCTCCCGTCACAGAATCAACTCGTCGAGGGGGATCTTCAGATCCCTGGCGATGCTGCGGATGGTCTCCTCGGGGACCTGAATAGCCAACTTCGTATAAGGGTCAAGCGACTCGTACGAAACAGAATTTGCACTCTCCGAAAAGATATTATTTCCGAGAGAGGAAAAATTGTTGGTTGAGTTTAGCAGCGCACTGCCACAGTAGCCACTCCACTGCACTCCATTCATTAAGCTGTTCCGGACCAAGCAAGACATATTGTTTGCAGAACAGAAGCTGATAAATCCGAGCTGAATGAGGGTATTTATTTGGTGACAGATAAGGCTGTTGAGTGTTAACTTCTCATTGAAGAAGCACACAAGGAGGCAATCTGTTAAGCATATCCATCGAATGAAGGTGAAATTTTTTGGAATGGCCTGACCAATTAAGGTTAAAATGGATTCATTTTTACTCCTTCCCTTTCTCTTCTTGGGTAGGGTAAAGGCACCCCCCTTTACAGTGGCATTGAAGAAGCGTTTATCCGTTAGGGGTAAATTTCTTGACGCAAGATATGCCCCCACAAGTAGAATTCTTGAATAGAACGATAAGTCGATTTTGTTTTTCAAATTATTTTCATTCAAGAAAACAGAATCGATTAGCTCGAATGTAAAATGGCTAGCATGGTTGTAGGTAGCCACTCGAATATGTGTGTCTATGTTCCTTTGTAGAGCGTTCATATTTTCTACAATTGGTTCTAAGGTTCCCTCTAGGATGGGTTTTATGAAGAGAGGCCACATGTGGGCACATATAAAAAGAAGCTCGTGAAAATCGCTCTTATAATCTTTATAGGACACATTAATGATGTAGTCGACGTATCTACACCAGATGTCGCAAATGACTTCGTTATCCAGAATGACGTCGTTCCTTTTGATGAGAAACTCCTTTTTGTTTTCCTTCACACAGTAGATTTTCAAATCCTTATCGTTGTATGTGAGTAGCGATTCGAAACACATGGTGTTGTAACGCCGGTAGAGAATATTTTTGCACATGTCCGCTGTGTAAGAGTCAAACCACACCGTTGGGGGTTGAGGTAGACCATCAAAGATTTCGTCCGGCAATGGGGAGCGATTGATTAGGATGATGCAGAGGCCTCTCGTCGTCTTGTTCGCTTTGGTCATGTCGTTATATGGGCCACGAATATATTCGTGGATTCTTGTCAAGGCGTAAAATAAATCTGGGTGAGTTCTCACCAAATACCGCACGTTATCCAGAATGATCACCACAGATCGGTCGTACAAATTGTCTTTCTGGAGATGCTGATTTGGAGGTGTCATCCCGTTTAGCGGATCCTCCGATGCGTTTACACCGCCGACGCCACCTCTGTTTTGCTTCCCCCCCTGGCGGCGTTTCTTCCCTGGAGTGGCATCCCCCCCACCCCTGCCGTCCTCGGGCCGAAAGGACAACAGCTTATGAAGAACATTAAAAAAGACATCCGTGTTGGACACATGATTTGGAACTAACTTGGTCGGATCATGCGTATAATTTGTGAAGCCATTTGACTGCTTATATTCTTGAAATTCATGCAACAGATTTGTGCTCAGCTCCTTAAGTATCGTGTGATAAATGACATTCTTTGCGGATTTACCAGATTGATACAGAGCCATGAGGCAGTTAACATACGCGAACGGGACGTTCTTTAGCTTGACGAAGCTTTTGACGACTTTTGTTTTTCCCATGCCTGGTAGGCCTAACACCTGAATGACCGAAATGGGATCCCTTAGATCTCCCAGTAGGTTTACCAATCGGTGCAGTTGCACTTCCCTTTCGAATCCGAACATCTTCAGACACGTTATGTATGCCAGCAGCGTGTCGTGGGGGATGGCGGGGATGAGCTCTCTGAAGTATTCCTGATCGATCATTTCGTTCAGCTCTGCGTCATAGAGGTCATCTCCGGGGTCGTGAGAGCCGTTCCAATCGAGCGATGCGTGAGAAGCATTGGACGTGTTGGACACTCCGTCATTCTCGTGCGGTATTGCACCATCCTTTTGCGACCCCCTCTTTGCCTCGTCCTCCTCCTCCGCCTCCTCATCGTAGTCGCTCTCCTCCGTGTACTCATCATTCGTTTCCTCCTCTGCGTAATTCTTGCCCCCTGGTTCGCAATCCTGTTCATTTTTTTGAAGCCCCGTAATGCTCATCTGGACTGGTCCATCCCTTTGGACCTGGCCTGCGTGCCTCCGTCCGCCGCTGCAATTGGCAGAAGTATCACAGTCGGCATCACCTTCACCATCATCGTCGTCGCTGCCACTCCGCCTCTGCTTCTTCGGAGAGCTAAACCCATAAATGCACTCCTGCGCTGTCTCGTTGCAGTCGTCGGAGTTTATTTCACTTTCGTTGTTCGCCAGCTTATGCATCGTGTTGTCAGATAGTATGCTTCTGTGGTGAGCAGCGTGGAACGATAAAACCCTGGGTTGTCGGTCTACCCATCCTCTTCCCGCAGAAGACAGGCAAAGGGAGGGCGAAACAGACACGGGAAATACACACGGAAAGAGTTCCCCCCACGGAAAACACTACTGATGATAAAAAAAATAAAATAAAAATAAACAGATCGACCACTCGTGTGCTTCAAAACGCTCTACGCGGAGTACGAATTGTATGTACACATAATTGGCCCAAGATGTGACGCTGCAGATTGGCCAAAAGGAAAAAAAGAGAAATAAAAAAAAAGCCCATACGTTTTAAATGAGCCAAATAAATCAAATCAAAACGGAAGTGTAACGTGTGAATAATAAAAAAAAAAAAAATTACATGGGCATCCCATAAATGACACAATGTGCGTGTGCTTCAGTGGTGAACGAATGCTCTCATTAGGAACAAATGTGAATGGAGGGGGCATTACTAATTAAAAAGGAAGGCATGGTTAAGCAGCCGATCGGGTGGCCGTGCCAAGAGAGTGAAAAATGAAACCGTAATGTGGAAGGGAAAATAAATTCCCCTCTTTTGAAAAGGCGGAAGGAAACGGAACACGCGTGGAAACTCAACGCACGAAAAAAAAAAAAAAAAAAAAAAAAAAAAACATTACATACATACGCATAACGCTTATGTGCACATTACAATTGCGTCAAGGCGGACACGGCAACTTGCAGATAGGAGTAGCTCCCCCACTCATGGGTACAAGAGCATCACCAAAATAGGGAAAACATGTGAAGTGGATTGCAAAGGGGCCCTTTTCCTTTTCCCTTGACACAAGCCCGAGGGATCACCATGTGGAGTTAAACGTTGTAGATGACCAGTGTGCAATACACGCCAGGCCTTGCGCACACCCGAGTGGACACACACGAACATACACGCGCGGAGAAAAAATTCACACTGAGCCGCACACGGTAAAGGGGACTCGCCTTTCTTTGAGAAGAGTTTTTTTCCCGCGTCGCTGCCATCAAGGGAGTATCTTTTCACCCTCCGCAGTGGCAAGAATAGCTTGTGCTGTGATTAGAAGTGATTCAAGCGTTTTCCGTGAAGGGGTAGAGCCAAGTAGGCAAAGTTGCAAGAAAGGGATGCCCCAAATCACAGACACAAGGAGGTGTACCCCGCGTTGAGACAAGCATATCGGTATAAAAAAAAAGTAAAAACAAAGCAAAAAAAAAAATCAAACTTAAATTCAAATTATTACGTTTGAGTGGCGCGAATGCGCCCGCGTATACAACGCATGACAAGTGGAAATGCCTCGACTGGGTGAAGAATCGCCCGTCCAGGGGTGCACGCGCGGGGTAGCCGAGTTGGCATATGCACACATCTGTTCATGCGCACCTGTAGATACCAATTAGTGCTTTCGTAATTGTACTGACGCAGTTGCGCTTACACAATTGTATGTTTCTTTTTAATTTTTTTTTTTTCCCTCAATGGAATTTTCTCGTGAGGAAAAATCCGAGTGCGCAGTTCCATCGACGGGGAGAAACCTGGGAAGGAGGTGCAACGGAGAGGATTGTATCAGAGGAGAGCGACCCTCTGCAGGGTAGTTCAATTGGCGACACATACACGTATGTATGCATGTAAATCTGGATGCACATGTGCATATTTTTTTTTTTTTTTTTTTCTTCCCCTTTTAATCGCCTTCGTACCAGAGGCATCCGAATGGCTGGCCAAACACATCCAGAAGTGACTCTCGGAAGGGCCTCATTTCTCTGCGTTGGTTCTTCAGGTACTCTATCCCTGCGTGGATGGGGCAGCGGTGCCAGTGTGCATCCACGCTAAGACACTTCTACGTTGACACAGTTCTACTCTCCCTCCGCTGCACATACCTGTCGTGTTCGTCCTAATCGCGACGTACTGATCGATCAACATGACGAACGAGAAGACCCCGAAAAGGAGGGAGCCGAAGGTATTCACCTGGAAGGGGAAACAAAGAAAAGGGGGGGAGGTACTTCACATCAGGCCAATCCACCTATGCACATACATACGTACAACTGCACAAAAGGTGAAAACTCTTTGGCGTAGAAACGCAAGGCATACCAGGATGAGGAAGAGGTCTGTTTTGCTGTGTATGCACTGAAAGAAGGGGGGAAAAAGATGTGAATTTTTGAGTAGGCGGTATAATAAAGTCCAAGCGCGCTACAAATATGCCTTGCGCACAGAGACTGCGATCATATTTTTAAGCGTCCTCGTGTCGTACCATCCTGTCCGTGTTCAATCTTGGGTTCGTCCGAACACACGAGATCAGTTTGTACATAACGATGAAGCCGCAATTGGTGCACATGAGCAGGGTGTACTGCCGTGTCCAGCCATGCACATGAAAAAAAAAAAAAAAAATTAACAAATTAGCTAGCTGACCAATTAGTCGAATGGCACTCATAAAGGGATACAAAAGGAACGTTTCTTAAGCGACATAACCCACTTAGCATTTTTCTGCCTCGTTTTTTTTTTTTTTTTTTGCGCATTTCGTGTGTGCATTCTCCAGCTCGACATTTTGGGGACTTACGAAATTGAGGAGGATAAAGAATTTCTGGTTGTGCTGTCCGACGCAGCCATTTATCCAAATGCCTTGAAGGAAGATAGCGAGGCGGGGGGGGGAATGAAAAAGGCGAACAATAAGATGAACGAGATAGCTAATGTTGTAGCTAGTGCATGTGTGTGTCCACAGCTTGATCTTATATCTACGCCAACGCGTACGTAGTTCCCTTCCATTTGAGTTGAAAGCTACAGTTCTGACGCTATCACCTTCTCGGGGTTTCACACGGCCAGACACTGTAGCATGTCGCGTTAGTAGAACGCCGCTCCAGCGTCGCTCTCCCCCTACAGTGGTGATCCATTTTAATGATGCAGCGGTTGCAAACAGAGCAGTGGTGAGACCTCTTTTCCTTTAACAAGTTGCACTTCACGCACATGTCATCGTGACCCTGCAGGTCGTCGATTCCTTCCCCTAGTAATGAACGGAAGAACGGAGAAAATGAGATGATATGCATACATGTACAGGTGACTTTTACATGAATGAAAAAAAGAAGGGGTGGCCACCAGACAAAGGCACATTGAAAATGGCACATCGCAGACAGCACACCTGTCTTTTGGGGCACCCCTGTTAACACCCCCGGGTTTTTAATGAGGCATTTGACGTGGCACCACAAAGTCATAAGTGCGCAGAACCAGAAGGAGGCATGCAAGGACACCCGTCCTTTTGCTCTGACATAGGGGGGGAAAAATAAGGAGCACAGAATTTGAAAAAAAGAAAGAAAAAACGATGTGATGGATCAATGCGGTGGAACGATGCGGACATGTGTGAGTCCTCTGTGTGTGCGATTCTTTCGGAGTTGTCTCATATACTGTGTCTCCTGTTTGCCCCCCTTGTCGGGCTCGGGACAAAGATTCGTGTTTACGAAAAAGTTGAGATGAACTTGGAGCAGAGGTACATGGACTGCAGAATTAGGGCGTATGTCTGTTGAACGGGGCGGAGGAGGGAACGATGCTCTGTGGGGCAGTTTGAACGCTGCGTCGTTGACACGTTGGGTGACGTGCTGTTCGAAACGTTGGCTAAGCACCACTCTGGGGACCATTTGCCCCCTCCCCCTACCAGGAAGACGAAGAAGGACCTATAAAACGCCAAAAGAATGGCCCCCATGTTTAGGGGTTTCATTCTGTGGGATGGCTCTCATAAGAAGAAAAAAAAAGGGGAGGCACAGAGTTGGAGGCAAGCGACGATCATATATCCCCCTGTGTGGATCCTGTGGTGTGTACATTATGAGTAGTTTGACGATGCTGAGGAGTTTCTTTTAAGAAATTTTTATGTTCTTTTTTTTTTTTTTTTTTTCTCTCTCTTGCCATTCCGATTTGATGAAATGAAGGGTAAATCTTTGACGCGAGGAAGGAGCGACCGTTTTGTATGCACACTTGGGAAGAAAAGTGGCGAGGCAAAATATTCACAAAAAGAGGGTCTCCAGGACAGAGTCCTTGGGACAAAGTGTTTCCCACTCTGAGTGATGCGAACGCCACTTTAAACTGACCCCATCTTGGGTGCAACCCACACAGGGATTACAAAATAGTTATTGCGGGTCAAACGGGTCAATGTCCCAAAGTGGTTCCTAACCGAATGTTGTGAAAGAGGAAAAAAAAAAAAAATTGCAAAGTGGGGAGAGACCCACGTATGGATACACATATGTGTTTTTACATAAGAGGGGTTATATGCAACTGTGCGACGTCTTATGTGATGGCCTCGTGTTTGCCTTTTTAGAGGGAACATTGAAGGGGGATTGAGGAAGGAAAATAAATCCCCCACCCTCTGCCCGATTAGCGTCCCCATTTTTCAATATGGTCTGTTCAGCTGTGCACATTGGACAGCAAAATTTGTAGACCCTTTCGAGGTCCAGAATAATTTTTTTTTTTTTTTTTTTTTTAACATCTCAGCTTACAATTGGTGAGTCACCCCCCCATGGCTACTTAAACTGTGCACACACACACACACTGTGGAGGCCGTTGTGTTGTGTATCTACTCATGAGGGGGGGAATTCCCCCCCACCCCCTTTCTTCACATATGTGTAATGGTTAATCCTCATTCCGCTTTGCACATCCAGCGGTATGTACATCATATCTATGAATCCGCGGTCATGCCTACTGAACGTTCACTTAGATAAGATTCCCCCTCCCCGGAAAAAAAAAAAAACTACGTTAAATTGTGAAGGGTAGAAATGAAAAAAGGAAAAAATTACCTAGCTAAGTCATCACAGCGATTGGCAGGACGCAGGGTAGGCTTCCTCAGTCAATTCAAAGCGATTCATTCCATCTCTACACACACGCATATGCTCCGGTGATACGGTGGAGAGAAAAAAAAAAAAGAAGTGAGGGGTGGTCTACTACGAGGTGTAATAAAGGACAAAGCAGCCTTTTTCCTATTATTCCTATTTCTGCTTATTCTTTTTTGTTTTTTTTTTTTTTTTTCTTTCCCCTCGTGCGGCTTCCTTGCCCCGTTTGTTGAAAAAAGAAGGAGTATCCATCATTAGGGGTTACGTTCCCCGATGAACATACCCCGTTGGTCAACCAACCATACCTCCACTTAATCCCATTGTCAGCTCCTAATTGGAGGGAGCTCTCCTCCCACAATAGACAAGATAAGCAACTCCCAGTAGGTGCTATATAACCCCGTTGTAAATCCACCAATGGACAAAGCAGATGGGTATACGACGCAACGTCCAAATGTGGCTGAATCGGGGAAAAACCCAATTGGTGAAGGTGAAAAAGGAGCTTCTTCCTTCTGTGAGTTACACATGGAGGGGATGGTTCCAGATAGATTGAACGAACATGTTACAGGAGTTGCCAATTTTGCGAAAGAGGATAATATACCCCAAGGTGGAGAAACTCCCACGTTAGTAGTCCACCAAGATGGTGACACATTCGAATTGACCTCACCTGTCCCTCTGCACAAGAGTGACACAGAATCTTCGGGGGAAAATGAACGGAAGGAACCCGAGGGAGAGGTAGACAATGAGGAGTACCTCTACGTAAGCGAACATCTTAGGATAAAAAAAGACAAACAGATCTTTGTGAGCACCGCTCTGAATGATTACATAAACGAACACCTGAATTTCTTCAGCTCATGCGAGGAGAAATTTTTTCGGAACGAAAATGGAGAGGCAGAGAGGTTTATGGAGATTGGATTAAATCTCAAGTATTTGAGGTATAGGGACCGAATGAAGAGGAGGAAAAGGCGGCTCGTCAGAAGGGGGGGACGAGAAGCTTCCACTGCTGGCGCTTCCACTGCTGGTACCTACACTGCTGCTATTTCCACAGTGGAGGCTACTACGGGGGAAAAATCCCCCCACCGCAACGGCACCTCATCCGACAGCAGCAGCCTCTTTTCCAATTCCTCTTCGGAAGAGGACCCCTCCGACAACAGCCCCTGCACGTCGGACGAGGACATCCTGGAGAAGCTGCATTTTGATAAGGAGTCTCTACGTACAATGAAAAAGTTAGAGCGATCGAAGAACGCCTATTTTAAATACCTCAGCGATCTGTGTATAAAGCACGACATGATGAGTCGCTTCAATCTTCCCTACTTGGAGCGAGTGAAACGAGCCATTAGGAAGTCTCCCTCGGCATATAAAGGGAGAAGGGACAGGTCTGATGCATCCATAGAGGCGATACAGATCTTTCTAGAGAATGAAGAAAATGCCAGGATGATCGCACTAAGTCAGAAGAGGCTTCGATCTGATGTGGTTAACTCGATGTTCGGTTTTCACATCATCAGTGATACTCACCCGATGAAGCTTCCCATTAAGAGTGTCAATCGGTTGTGTGCGGGAGAAGCCAGGTCGAGCATGATCAAATCGGGAATCACCACGTCGGGAATCATCACGTCTACCTCCACCCCCTTTGCATACAAATCTCTGCAGAGTACAAAACGTGTGGGGCCCGCCAAGCAAAGCGGCAATGCCTCGCATGGGGAGGGGGGAACCAAGCGGAGGAGGCGACAAGGTTGGACGAAGGGGTACTCTCAGAGGAATAGAAGCCCCATGGGGGGAGGCAACCTTGCGGGGAGGAACCACCTGAATGAATACATAAAGAAGGTGCAGAGCAATTCCAAACTGCACAATGAAGTGGGAACTATCAAAGAATACATTTTACTTTCTAACTGGAATGAGCTGAGAAGACACCATCACACCGTGAGGGTGGTGTCCGACCAACGAAGGAGCAACGCCCATATGCTTGCCAATGAATGCTACAATCAAATGAAGTTAATCGAGAAGAAGAGGAAAATAATAATCGAGAGGGAAGAAAAGGAACGTTTGAGATTGCTCAAGGAAAATGATATGGATGCTTACATGAATCTGCTAAGAAAGACAAAAAACAAACGGCTGCAGGAAATGCTAGACGTGACGGAAGAGTTCTTAACTAATATGTCATCATGTGTGCTGTGCCAGAAGAAGGACAATCCATTTGATGTACCATCTCGGGATGAACCCTCATCAATCGGTTCGAATGAAATGGATTCAACGCATCATTCGAACAGTGCGAACATTGCTATGAAGTCTAATTACAAAGATGCAAGGGAGAAGTACCTTCTTGTGTCCCACTCGGTTAGAGAGAAAGTGGTACAGCCGTCGATCTTGATCGGAGGAACCTTAATGAAGTACCAACTGGAGGGGTTAGAATGGCTCATCTCCCTGTACAATAACAATTTACATGGCATTCTGGCAGACGAGATGGGTCTGGGGAAAACAATCCAAACGATTAGTCTGTTTGCTTACCTGAAGGAGTTTAAATGGGGAGGAATATCCTCTGGGAATGAGGCACCTCCTGGTGTGGGGGGACACAAACAACCGAAGAATCTGATCATAGTTCCTTTGTCGACATTGCCAAATTGGACGAGCGAATTCGAAGCGTGGTGTCCCGCCCTCAAGGTCATCACTTACAAAGGAACGAAATGTGAAAGGAAGGGACTAGCAAAACAGCTGCTCGAATCAGAATATGATATCTGCCTGACCACCTTCGATTTTGCTATCAAGGAAAAGGCACTTCTCCTAAAAATATTCTGGACCTACATAGTAGTGGATGAAGGACACAGAATGAAGAACTGCAAATCGAGATTCCATCTCATTTTAAAAGATTTTAAAAGCAAGCAGAGGGTATTGCTGACCGGAACCCCTCTACAGAACAATCTGTCTGAGTTATGGTCCCTCCTGAACTTCCTCTTGCCAAAGATCTTCTCCTCCTGTGAGGATTTCGAGCGATGGTTTATCCGACCATTACATAATGATAAGGAGTTACAAGACGTGGTCATCACAGAGGAGGAACAGCTTCTAATTATAAATAGACTACACAGCGTCCTTCTCCCCTTCATGCTGAGGAGAGTGAAGAAAGACGTGTTGAAGTCACTACCGAAGAAGTACGAGTACAATGTACACATAGATCTGTCTCTGTACCAGAAAATGCTTTACCGGCAGATGGAGATGAAGGGGTTCACTCAAATTAATAAGAATGGCTCCATTAGCAACAAGTCTTGTCAGAACATGGTGATGCAACTGAGGAAGGTCGTGAATCATCCGTATCTCTTCCTCGAAGAATATAACATCGATGAGTACCTAATCAAGTGCAGTGGCAAATTTGAGGTTCTCGACAGGATGCTGCCAAAGTTGCTCAAATTTCGTCACAAGACATTGATTTTCTCCCAAATGACGAAGCTGATGGATATTCTATGCGATTATTTGGACTACCGGGGACACCGCTTCCATCGCCTCGATGGGAACATCGGTCTTCAGGAGAGGAGGAAGATGATCGAGACGTTCAACCGGGTTGGCACAGATGGAACGGATGTCGCGGATGAGCCGGATGGTGTAAATGGAGAGGTGACTTGCGCCCCAGTTAGCGAAGCGGGTGTAGACCAGACCGGGGAAGCCACAGAAACTAGCTACTCCGGGGGAGACCCGGCCCATTCGGCTGAGGGTGACCCCCTGGACGAGCCAAACGGGGGCCACGACGAAACCATGATTTTCATGCTGTCTACCCGTTCTGGGAGTCTGGGCCTGAATCTCCAGACAGCGGACACAGTGATCATCTTCGACAGCGACTTTAATCCGCACCAAGACATACAAGCCATGTGTAGGTGTCATCGAATTGGACAAAAGAACGTCGTCAAGGTCTTCCGATTCATCACTCTCTCAGGAGTGGAAGAGCTCATTTTCCAGAAGGCGCAGGATAAATTAACCATCAACGACAAGGTCATACAGGCAGGTCTATTTAACAGAATATACAGTGATGAGGACAGGAAGGAGAAGCTGAAGAATATCTTCCAGAGGAGCCAGAAGGGACAAGTGACGCTCCAGTCAACCAACCCACTGTTACTCAACTACTACATGGAGAGGTCAGATGTGGAGTTAAAGTATTTTCTCAAATTCGATGAGAGGTACTTCGGCTCGGAGTTCTACACCCATCTGGAAAGCCTCAATCGGGAGAAGCCCGACGTGGCGCAGTTCACGTATATGAGTGAGGACGAGGGGGAGGAAAGCGGCAGACAGGGAAGCGGAGAAGTGGGGAGCGGCGAAGTGGGGATCGGCAAAATGGGAATCGGCGACGTGGGACGCGGCAAAGTGGAAAGCGGAAAAGTGGAAAGCGGAAAAGTGCCTCCCGATGAACCGCGGATAGGAGAAGCACCGTCCTGGGCGGAAGAACGCAGCGCCATTTTGAAGGAGGAAAACCAAAGCGAAATCGAGAAGGTTTTAATAAAAAGTAAGAAGCTTGTAAACGGGGACGAACTTCCGTCGTATCTCTTTTACGATGACACAGACGACGGGATCGAGGTGGAGTTCAAGAGGACGCGCAGGCAAATTAACGTGCACCTCATGGACGAGGAGAATCTGTCCAACGTGGAGTTTCTGCAGCTAATCGGTTCAGGGGTGGACGCGGAAGAGGGAGCGAAAGAGGGAGCGAAAGATGAAGCGAGAGGGGAAGCCCTACACAGCGACGGGGTGAAAGAGCGGGAGATAATTGAAAAGGCGAAGGGTGAAGGCGCAGGGAATGACCCGACGAACGGCGACTCGATAAATGGGGACCCCGCAAATGGCGATCCGCTAAATGACGACCCCGCGAATGGCGACCCAACGAACGGTGACCCAACGGACGGTGACCCAAAGAACGGCGACCCGCCAAATGACAACCCGGCCAATGAGAGACAGCTAAATGACGACCCGCTAGATGACGACTCCCCAGGCGCACGAACCCCCCTGGGTGCGCACACCACCGAGCGACCGCACAGGAGAAGCAGCCGCTACAACTTTAGACGCTCGGGGACCACGGAGCAGACGCACAGCACCAGAAATGGGCGGACTAGCGAGGGAAGGAGCCCCTCTCCACAGAGAGGCAAAAGGAAATCCAGCAGCCCTGGTGAGGTACGTCTAAATCAGGACAAGAAGAGAAGGAAAAGTAGGGGGTAGCATAAAGAAGCATAGGGTAGCGGCTGAGACAGGAGGCGGTTGGCACAAGACGTGGTTGGCACAAGACGTGGTTGGCTTCTTCCGGCTGGTCACCTCCAGAACACCCTTCGGATCAGCCAGCATATGCGCCAAAAAAAAAGTGCCTCTTAACTGTGTGATGAATTATTTTTTTTTTTAACAGACCGCTTTTTCTATTCTTCCCATTTTGGATGATTTCATTTTAGAACTGTGATCTTTGTCACTGGGCATCTGTTGAGGAATGATATGCGTGTGGAGGGAGGTGATGGAGATTCTTATGGATGGCGGTGATGGAGATTCCTATGGATGGCGGTGATGGAGATTCCTATGGATGGCGGTGGTTGTGGACATGCCCCTTCGTCTTCACGGGGGACATCACGTTAGCAGGGCTTCCTCCCGAGGCATATGTCCACTTGGAAGGGGTGATGGACGAACTCGCTTAGGATTTCGCCTTGGGGATGCTGCAAAAAGGGGGACGTAAAGGGAAGGGGTAAGCGGCGAGAGTACATGTTTGGATAACACGGAAGGACGTTACATGACGGATGCACCGCTGATGCTCTCCTGTTCCGCTTCTTTCCCTACCACGTGCGCCAGGATGGACATGACCTGTTTGTGGAGTCTCGACGAGGAAGTGACCCTCTGATTGTTCAAGCTCCTCTGCGCACTCAGGGAAGAATCGATGTAGGAGGAGCACAGCGCATATGTCCTGTGCAGCAGGGATAGCTGTGTAAGGGTTAGCTCGTTGAGTCGGGATGACAGGCATGGGTGAGGCGGACCATCTTCAAGACAACCATTCGGGTGCTCCTCCGCCAGGTGAAGCAGTACAATCTGTATTGCCAAAAGGATGTTTCGCGCGTTGGCTAGGTTTTCGAAGTAGTTGCTTTCATGCTGAGTCTGTTTCTTCATGGGGTGTTCACCAAATGGGGGATCCCTTCTTCCTCCGTTTCCATTTGGTATGTTGTTCTTTTGTAGGGGGGTTTGCCTTGGGGGGCCCCTCTCAGGGGCATTTGTCCAGGCCCCCGTAGTGGTCACTGTATTGTATGTTATGGCGAGGTGTGGGTGATTTGTCTCTCCGTGTGAGTCTCCACGGTGGTTACGCTGTCCTCCAACTGGAGAAGTCACTCGGGTAGGGCAATTCTCCTGCACACTCTTCTGTTGGTTAGGGGGTGCGGCTCCACCTGGCATGGGGACATTGTACAGGCAAGCGGTTTCTCCTCCTTTGTTGGAGCTCAACTGATCCGTCTCGTCGAGAATGACCTCGAGTTCGCAATTTGGTTGAGTTAATTCTACGAAGGGGATTATCTCTTCTTTCATTTCCTCACAGGTCGGAATGGGTACCTTTGCAATTTGATTCTGAAGGTGCTGC
>NW_008481844.1:135468-138714 GCF_000524495.1 Plasmodium inui San Antonio 1 | reverse complement strand
CTCCTCTCCTGATATGCGTGAATTTTTTCTTCATCAAGGAGAGGAAGTAATCCGCCCATTCCTCATCCAGGTGTATGTCGTTTTTGATGAGAACTTTCAGGAAGCGAAGCAGTTGTCTTATTTTTACGCTTTGGAAGTCTCTACGGGGGACGGTTTCGGGTGGGGCGTTCTCCTCCTTCCGAATCGTCTGGATCTTATCAAAGCAGCGCCTATCAGTTTTATTGCTCCACCGCTTATCAGTCCTCTTCCCCCTCCTTTTGCTACTCCCTTCCGAATGAGCACCCCTCCGAGGAGGCGGCCTGTACCGATTCACAATCGCCAACAGGAACTCATTCCTTGTGTAACCCAGCTTGTCATGGATATTTATGGCCAATCGGGTGAGTCTTCTCGAGCTGACTTGATCTAAATTGTCCACAACATATGCGGTGATCCCATCCAGGAGATTCTCATCGTAATGTTTGTTCCTCGCGCACAAGGATAAGACTCTGCAAACTTCCCCCACGGAGTACTCATTTGTCTTTCTTTGAATAGAAGCGCAGAGGTGTTGATTGATCCGGGTGATGGCTCTCGTCAGTTTGATTTTCCCAGCTTTGGGGTCTACCCCTGTGCCCCCTCTCCTTTTCGCGTCTCTTCTCGCTTTGGTTAAGTAATCCACCCAGGTTATGAGCTCATCTGGTGGGAGACACTCACACTTGGCATTTACGTAATCCGCCAATTGGTTCGTGAACGAGTTTGACGAATCACCCCCGTTTAGGTAGAGCCCCCCTCGACGTAATACCTTTACGTACTTCATGTCTGCATCGTTCAGCTGTCCCGATCTTCCTAAAACGAGATAAGCACACTGCTCTATCAGACCATTGCAAACATCCATTTCTGATTTGAACCTTCTTTTCATCCATTTAGCGTAGGTCTCCTGAAAATGGTGGCTTCTCCGACATACAGGAAATGATCTGAGCGCATTTTTCCCTCTCTTCCGTAACTTGACCGTATTGTGCAACCCTTTTGGTGAATGTCGCCACGTGGGGACAGACCTCCCGCTGAGTCGTTTCACCTGACCAGGTGACACACGTATAGAAGGCACTCTGTTTGGCATTAACTCAAAGCGGTCAAACTTGCCCCAATGGATGGACCCCTTTTGTATCGTAAAAATGGATCCTCCTTTTTGTGACTTCAGATTTTTCTCTATTTCTATCCTCAGATTGGCACACGATTCTAGCAACTTAAGACACGTCTCTTGCTTCGTGTCGGCCATGTTTCCCATACTGATTATGCACCTTAAAATTAGAATTAGAAAATTGAATCGGTGCCATTCAATGGAGATGTAAAAGTTGAAGAGGTGCACTAAGTCTACTATGTCTAGCGTATCGGTGGCCCGTTGGAGAAGCCCACTGGGGAGGTACTCCACGTGGTCATATCGGCTTATTCGATCATTCGGTTCATCCTTCTCGTAACGGTGAAGTGTCTCTTGTTCTCTTCCCTGTAACTCTTGCGAGAACACCCGCGCCAGATCCGCATAGACTCGGTCGTTGCGCCCGAGTAGGCGGCGCAGGTTGGAGAAGTTCTGTATGGTTCTCTTCAGGAGATGCACTTTTGGCAAACGCTCCGATATGCACTCCTTCGATATGCACTCTTTTGGGGGGTCTCTACGTGAAACGAGTGAACCAGGCGAATCGCGCCAACCGAGCGAATCATTACCAATTCCACGCGCAGTAACAGTGATTAGCTTTTGCCCTGGAGCGGGGCTTTTCACCCCTGCATCCAAACTGACCTCACAGAGCAGTTCCCCCAAAAGGGACTCCCTAACTGCCCGTTTGAAGCGAAGCAGCACGTACCTACCGCTGCGCTTCCCTTTCTCAAGTTTGCTTTTCCGTTCAATCCATTTGATTATTTCTCTTTGGTAATACATTGGTCCCTTCCTTTGGCGAAGTGAGTTTGACGTCGGTTGCTTCCCCGCTGAGGTGTAACAGTGCCTACAGGCGCCGCTCACCCCATGGGTGTGTGCAACTAACGGATCACGCCAACCATTGCAATCCTGTCACAAAAACGTAGGTAAACCTTTTTTAAATAAAAAGTGAAGGAGCATTATATTTCCATTCCTTCGAACTGAGCTCAGCGCAATGCACTTCGCAATGCAACTTGGCTCTTAAAAAAAATGCAAATTGTTCATATATAACTAATCAAAGGCGTCGTCACCGCCTAACCGCTGCGATTATCTGTCCCCGACGGATGAATCGTTCGTTTGTGGTGAGGCTAAAAGGTGGACTCGCCCTTTGTGCGTGATTTCTCCCGTGCGAGTAACAATGGGGGAAAAAAGAAAAAAGCAGCTCGAGGCGCATTCAGGGAGTTGCCTCTATACGTGTGGCCACGCTCGACGAGAATCACCTGTAGGGACCGTTCCCCCCGTCAATTAGGAATATACAAAAAAAAAAAAAGGGGAAAAAAAAAAAACATTACTTTAAAAACAAAATTGAACGAGATGCCCTACCAAAAGGGAAGGCATTATCTACAACATGGTGGGATTCTTCTTTATCAAGATGACGACTCCGGTAACTCTTCGCTCCTTTGTCCTCTGTGGATGGGAAGATGCGGCGGAAGGTGGTGTAAGGTGATACACCGCGTTACGTAGTGCAAAGCGGTGTGTGACGCAGGCTTCCCCTCACCCGGGAAGTATGCCAAAGCAAGACCTACCTCCTTGTACTTGTGCAAAACGGGGTCGTAAGGCTGCCTCGCAAAGGCTATCACAGCATCGTAGTCGTCCTGCAGAAACTCCTCCTTCACCGTGTACGTGTTCGATATCACGGTATCATTCATATGTAGCGTTTTGCTTCCAACTTCAACGTTGATAAGAGAAAAAACATCCACGGGCTTTGCCATTTTATCCTTCCTCGCCACCTGCTGTACCTTCCTTATAAAAGAGCAGTAAAAGTTAATAACATCCTGCAGGACGTACGATGCTCTGAGGATGTTTGTCCCAACGGCATAAATGGAGACAACTTGGTCCTCCTCGGATTGCCTGTATGGATTGTTTGCCTGCCTGTTGTCTCCATCTATGACCAGGTCGACTTGTCTGTTGCCACTATTAAGAAGCTTAATTATTCTGTCATAGTAAATTTTGATTGGCTTCCCTGACGTTATGTACACGTCCGTTTTTTTTTTTTGCAACACGGAGGTGTGTTCCTTTTGAATACTCTCCAGGGTGACTTTGGTTTTTTTTTTTTTTTTTTTTTTTTTTTTTTTTGTTGAGAC
>NW_008481844.1:119105-134943 GCF_000524495.1 Plasmodium inui San Antonio 1 | reverse complement strand
CCGTTGAGAGATCCACCCCGCAGAGGGAAGCCCCGCGTATGTCACCTTTCGAGGACTCGCGCAATACGCCTACCGTCTCCGTGCGGCTCCTTCGCCAGTCCGAGGGGGGGAAAAGGGGAACCCCATCAGACGGAATAGCAGCGTTGCCTCATAGCAGGGTTGCGTCATTGTAGCGTTGCGACATTGCCGCTCTGCAACATCGCGTTTTCGCAACGCCGTGGGGACTCCCCGAAGGATGCGAACCAACGCGTAACATGATTGCAACCGCGTGTGCGCTCTACAGAGAGGTGCTCGGGATTAAAAGGGGGAAGAAAATTCACCACTATGTGTTTGTCTACAAACGTAGATCAGCTGCACGATCGTTTGTCGGGACAGCCGTGGGGGAAGGCGAAGCACGCCATGGTACAAGCGCGAGTCAAGGGGAAAAAAAATGCTTGCGACATTTGGTCAGACTGGAAAGGGAGTTATATGCTTTGTTGAAGGTGAGCAGGTGGGAAGATCATTTGCTGTCCCCATCGGACAGATTGCGCAGTGGGGCGGCGTCGAATAGGGACAAAGGGTCCCCGCAGAATGCAGCGCCAATGGAGGCGCCAGGAGAACTCTCAATTGAAGTCCCAGTGGACGCCCCAGTAGAAGCCACAGTAGAAGCCACAGTAGACTCCCCAGTCGACGCCTCAGTGGACTCCCCACTCCAGATCCCAAACCGCCTGAACAAGTCAGTTCGAAAATTGCACAAATGGACCCCCTTGGATAGTAAAAGAAACAGCATTATAGCCAGAACGGTGGAGGAAAAACAAATCGAAGAGATGCTCAATCGTATGTATACCCTAATGAGTAGAACCGCCTTGAGCAAAGTTCTCCAACTGAGCGAACAAGTCAGCAACAAGGGTCTGTACAAGACGATTTTAATGAAGTACCTCCATAAGATTAACAGGAGGGATAGAAGGGGAGTACCCCGCGGAGGGAGCATCAGCTGGAGAGAAGGCACGACGAACCAGTTGTTAAGCCTCTTCCATATGTGTGCAGACTACTACGTCCGCATGCAGGAGGATAGGAGCGGCGACACGAGGATACACACCTGTGAGGGGAACCAATTTGAGGACACCCCCAATGTGTGCAGAGAGGTAATTGCAGCCCTCGCACAGGCACTTCGCAAAAAGTTGGTCCGCTTCAAACTGAGGGAAATGAACGATTTGGTAACGGCTCTGCTTCGACTGAGAATGGTTGACCCGTTTGTGGTGAGTGAGGACACCACGAATGATCTGATGGAAAGGTTCTCCTCTCGACTGTTCCGAGTGAACTGTGCTGTGATGGAAGCGGGGAGAGGTGGAACCAGAAGTGAGTGCGCAGCGGTGGAAACAGGAGGCGGCAGCAAAGACAGAGACGCTGGCCACGTTGTCGATGAGGAGGGTACACCGGCGGTATTTTCAAAAGGAGAAGCGGGGCGCGCCCCCCCCTCTTGCGCACCTCCATCTGGAGCGATTAACCTGGGCGATTTGGCCAAACTCCTGTACCAACTTGTTACGATACAGAAGCGTCGTATGAGTCAGAAGGAAGACTCATCTTCGGACAGATTCACAAAGGAGCAGACAAACCTAGTGAATGCTATCCTCGCGTATTCAAAAAATGAGATTAAAAATGGCACAGATGTTAAGAATAAGCTCTTCTGGCCAAGTTGCACTTCCCTTCTTTACAGCTTAACCGTTTTGTATAGCAAAAAATGGCACACGGATTGTATAGAAATATATGACCACGCAGTGAGGACATATGATGAATGTTTCGATGTTGACTTAGCCGAACTGGTTAGCCTTCACTGCTACGACTTCAGCAACTTCGGGAAGGAGCACTGGCCTGAGGAGGAGGTGAAGAGAACATGTCTTCTTCGGAGCATTTCCCATTTTTGCAACTCCAAGGCGATATCGATTAGGTTCGTCCTTTCCATGAAGGAGCAGCCCGCGGAGAGGCACACGTTCCTCTCCCTTGAGGAGTTAATCAAGCTGACGTACGCCGTGACCTTTTTTTACAAGAAAACGGAATCGTCAGAGGAGGAGATAAGAACGAAGTGGAGTCACCGTGTCAGGGGAGTCATCTCGTCATTGCTGCTTCTCACGGACGGGTTAGTGGAGCGCGCCGTTTTGGATGTCCTTCCGGTGGGGCGGCAAAATGATACGGACGAGGGAAACACACGTGGCCGCGCCCTCCTCAAACGACTGAGCCATTTAGCAAATGTATACTACGAGCACCACATTGGGGACATGAAGGTCCTCTGCGCCATAACCGTCTTAATTAGCAAATGCAGGGATGTCGATCTGGTCGTCCTGAGCAACATCCTAAATATATTTACAAAATTAGACTTTTCCTACGACGGTTATTTTGTTTGTTTTTTCTTTTCGAACTGTTTGGGGAAGGGATACCTGGGTGAGGAGGTCTTGCGAGCGTGCTTTTTCCAGCCGAATGGGGGTAGGCAACCTCCGTTGAGCGATCACACTGATGAGAGAAACGCCGTCCAGAAGGAGAAGGAAAAAAAACCGATGGCCTTCTACATATGGAGAGCTTTCATCAAATGCGTGAAGAGGAGTGTGGCGGACAAGCAGAAGTGGAAGGACCTCTCCCCCGTGAATATCACCAAACTGGTGAATGGGCTGATGCATTTCAAGTGCCTGGATAAGCAGTCCATAGAGGTCCTCACGAAGATAATATTAGCGCAGTATACGCGGGGGGAAGCAGTTGGGATTATAAACGGGGCGTGTCGCAACGGAGAAGAAGCCTATCAGAGAGCAGCTAAGGTAGCACACTTCAACCTGGTCTCGCTAGGCTCGCTCCTCAACTACATGAGCGTGACTGACGACATCCAGTGCTACGAAGCGAAGATAAAGCTCGTTAAAATGATAGCAGAGAAAGTAGTGAACCGGGAGAATTCGTTCGATGCGAGGTTGCTATGCAGCATTTATATCAGCTACGCCAGATTGAATATACATGACGTAGGTCTCTTTTACTTAATAAGGAAGAGACTTAAATCGAGTCAGTTAAACGATCTGAACCTTTTGAGTATGCTTTCCTATATGAATAAAGCGGGAATATATGACGAGGGACTTCTTCGCACTTGCTTTAATAACGCCTTTACCAAGTGGAGAAACAAAACGAAGCAACGATTGTCCTATGCAGTTCACCTTTTATTCATCTTAACCTCCATAAGTCAGACTTTCCTCTTTGATAGTTTCCACAAAATTATGTGTTGCGCGTTGGAAATCATTTCATATCTGTACAGTGTGTGCAAGGATGAGGAGGAAACAGAAAAAAGAAGAAAAAAAAAAAAAAAATTATCGTACAACTTCTTCTCCATGTTGCTTATCAGTCTGCACACTTTTTACCACTTCTTCTTGGACATCCACTTGGGGGGAAATGCCGGAAGAGTGCTAGACAGTGTGAACAGAGACTATCTGAACATGTTTCATTTTTTTTTATGTCAACATTGGGAATCGGTGGAGGGGATGGGCGCCACCAATTCGCAAATTCAGAGGAATGTACTGACCGCGCTGCGCCAGGTGGTGAGTAAAGATGTCTGCATCTCCTACGAGTACGCCTTGCGCGGCACGCCATACCTGGTTGACATGGTACTGCACCGGGGAGGCGGTGAGGATAAGCGGCGGTAAGGATAATTGGCGGTTAACCGTTTTGCTCAGTAACCTTCACTGCTGTCTCCGCCCATCCTTCTGCCCTTACTGCCCCTGTACTTCCGTCCCAGTACCCCTGTCCTTACCGGTGGTCTCCCCCCACTGTGCCTGCCCCTTCCGTGCAGCAACTTGCCCAACATTCTTCAAATTTTTACCGCCCCGCGCCTCCATCAACAATTGGCTAATCCGTAGTAGCAGTTCGCATAAGACCGAAATGGAGTTAACCCTTGGCGACTCTCCCCACACCGCTACGTGTAATTCCCCCGTACTGCAGTATGTCCCCTTTAAAATCTGTTTTCATTCCCCAGCATACAAAAAGGGGAATGAAAAGTCATGCCCCCACAAAATGCAGCAGTGATGGAGCCGCGCTACAGGGGAGGGACTTAAACCCTGTGGGACAAAATGATGCAAAAAAGAAAAGAAAAAAAAAAAAGAGAAAATGCTACCTGCGGGGAGGAAATCCTCTCTGTAGCGTCGTTTTCCTTTTTTGTTCCTCTTCGAAACGGTTTGCGCCACCCGAGAGAAAGAGCCACCAGTGCGTGCTTAAAAAAAAAAAAAAAAAAAATATATCTATACATATATATCCTTTAGAGGGGCATACCTTAGCACGACCCGACTGGCCTGATCGTAAAAAAAAAAAAAGCGCAGAATAGTACAATGAGAAAGGGGCCACTGTGAAAGGGACGAGTGGACTACACAAAGCGAGATCGTGATAATAGCGGACATGAGCAGTACCCGTGTGGCTATTCGCCCCAGTTCAGGAAGGCCTTTCCGGAAGGTGTAGCCCGATGCGGGTCACTTGATGAAGCTCGTCCGGAGGGACCAAGCTGGACGACGCAATCGGCGGGACGAAAGCTGTGCAACGTAACATCCGTTCTGTATACAACGCATCACGCGTTACCCTCCATTCGCCGTTGCCCCAACCCCCGCCCGCAAAGATGGAGGTCAACCCCTACGTGTTTAAGAGCCTGGTGCAGATCTATGAGGAGTACCTCAACCTGATCATACACCGGGTGAAAGGTTACAAAGTGCTAATCCTGGACGACGAGACGAAGACGATCATTTCGCTTATCTTCTCCCACTCATACATCCTAGAAAAGGAGATCTTCCTCACGTTGAATTTTAACGACAGCAACATTTTCGAAGATGCGACGAACAGCGGTGGAAAAAATGACAAGTTTGACTTCAAGAATTACAAAATAAAAAATCTGAAGCATCTTAAGGCCATTTTCCTTTTAAGGCCAACACACACCAACATCCTGAAGTTAATGAAGGAGCTGAGGAGGCCAATCTTCCTAGAGTACTACCTCTTCTTCACCAATATTCTGAGCGATAAGTACACAGAGAAGCTAGCCAAGGCGGATGAATTCGAAGTGGTAAAGAACATCATGGAGTATTACATAGATGCCTATGTCCTCCATGATAATTTATTTTCCCTAAATATCGACTACACGTCTTTTTTGTACAAAAGTGATGATAAGCATTGCCTCTCCATGGGATATACAGCTAGAAACAGGAGGAGGAAAAACAGAGGTCCTTTTGTGAAAAATGCGCAAGGTATGCACTGGACTGATGGGAACTACGACTTAGGGGGAGGTAGAAACAAATATGATAAGCTCACGATTGATGAGTTTGGACAAATTGGAGAAGGAAATGGGGATCCATTCTCAAATGCACAACTTCAAAATAGTAGCGATTACAACGCCAGCACCATTGTCGATGATGATGTGAGCAACTACTCCAGCTTTTCGCTGTTCGAGAATCAAGTGGTGCAGAGGATAGTGGACGGAGTCTTCTCCCTTCTCTGCTCCGTTAAGCAGGTTCCCGACATCATCTATAATAGAAACTCCCCCATTTGTAAGCACATAATCGATTTGTTAAAAATTAAGATGCTAAGAAACGAGTCTGTTTTTTCTGGTGTGTTAGATTCGTACGAAAGGTACAATGGAGAAGTGGAGAGGCAGATAAAAATGGCTAGTCAGGAGGGCGAACATAGTAACTACCAGTTTAATAGCATCATCGGGAATCAGGCTGCCAACATGGGGACAGAGGGGAACTGCTGCTATATGATAATTCTAGACAGAAGGGAAGACCCCATCACTCCGCTGCTAACCCAGTGGACCTACCAAGCGATGCTGCACGAACTCATCGGCATAGAGAATAACAAAATCAATTTGGGAGACAACTCAGAAGAATCTCAAATAGTGATGTCCTGCATCTATGACGATTTTTACAATGAGCATCTGTTTGACAATTTTGGAGATCTCGGAAAAGCAGTCAAGACCTATGTTGATGTGTACCAACAGGAGACCTCTCGAAAGAGCAACTTAGAATCCATAGATGATATTCAGAAGTTTATAGAGATTTATCCAAATTATAAGAAGCTGTCTGGGAATGTTACCAAGCATGTAAATATCCTTCACAAGTTTGCCGAAATTGTAGAGAAGAGACAGCTATTTTACATGTCCGAGCTAGAACAGTCCATCGCCATTTACGACAAAAAAGGTGAACACTTCAAGCAGGTCATCGAGACGATAAGAAATGACACGTACACTAATTATGATGTGTTACGGCTGTCCCTGCTGTACAGCCTCAAGTATGAAGACGAAGACGAGGTCGAGATGATAAAAACAGAGTTAACCAAACGGAACATAGACAAAGATCAAGTGCTACTCATAGATGCCTTACTAATGTATGCCAGTGAAGAAGCGAGGAATAATCAGCTATTCAAAGAGCAGACCTTCTTAGACTTTGCAAAAACGACGATAACGAGAACGATAAAAGGAACCTCCAATGTTTTTACGCTACACAAATCATACATTTATTACCTCATTGAAGATTTGATGAAATCCAAGCTGGACAATCACACGTATACGACGACCAACTTGCTCAACATCGAACCCAATGTGAATAAGCGAGTCTACTCCATGATCGTATTCTTCATCGGGGGGGCCACCTACGAGGAGTACCGCGACCTGCAGTACCTGAGCAAGCGGTACAACATTCCCTTTCTGCTCGGCGCCACGCAGCTCCACAACTCGCAGTCCTTCCTGGCGGATGCGCTGCAGCTGGTTAAAGAATGACGCGGGGGGAAGCAGCGCCCCGAAGTTGTCAGGAAGGACTGCCAGTTGTGTCCCCCGTTTGGTCTGCTCTTTTTGGTTCTCCTGTTTGGTTTGCCCTTTTTGGTGCCCGTTTTTTTTCTGCTCTTTTTTTTTCCTTTTTTTCCGTTAACCCCACGAAGGTGCCCCAAACATGATCATTTCCTCATTCGACATTTTTCCTACCTTTGCCCTGTTAAATACCCCATTGGGATACCAAACGATCGACCAGAGTGACCCCAAGTTGTGTCACATGGTTGATAAGAATCCCCCCCCTCATAGCAACACCGCATGGGGAATTCGTGCAGGGGCGTGTCTTCCCCCGAGGTGTGCGCCTATCCGAATATATTCATACAGCCGTTTAGCCGTGCAAATTTGAGACTCACGCGCTCCTATTCTTTCAAAGTTTAAGCGTGCCCCGCTTGGCGCTTTCCCCTTCTGAGCCAATCGCTTTAAAAAGAAAAGAAAAAAAAAACAAAAAAAATTACCTGACTATTCAGGCAGATTGTGCCATTTCTGTAGTGTAGGTAGCGAAATACCTGGCCAGAGAAAAAAAAAAAAAAAAAAAAAAAATTTGCACAAACCAAAACGCTCGACAACGCCAAACGAAAAAAAAAGTAACAGAACAACTCTTCACACCCGTGTCGCTTAACCCCTGTGCATAACTTTGTAAAAGGCGCGCATTAGCATGGGGCCATACTGATGAGGGAGAAAAATCACACGGTAAGAAAGAGTAAGGCAGAGGAAATAAACCAAGCGAAATACACCCATATAAATACACACACGGGTGTATACCTATTTATGTGTGTTTAATTTTTTTTGTTTTTTTTTTCTGTTCGGACATCCCCACCGCGAGCCTACCAACGTTGCAGCGCCAAGCAAATTAGCCAATTGCGCTGAAGAGTGAAAAGGCGCCCTTCGTTGGGAGAAACAAAGTGGAGCATGCAAAAGAAGTGGGACCAAAAATTCTTGCGCAGGAAGAGGAAGCACTCAATTCGCGAAGCAGTCAATGGATTTTGGAGTAGCCCCCCCAGGAAATGATGCAGCGAACAGAATCGAGTTCACCCCGGAATACGTGCACGGGTACTGTGGGGGCAGAAATAACATTCTCAAGTTCGCCAATAGGAAGGTTATCTACCCTGTTGACAATTTGGTCGTCGTGTACGACCTGCTGGACCGAGTGCAGTCCATCTTTGCGCAACACCTGAATGAGGTAGCGAAAGAGAAGGAAGAAGGAGAGTGAGCAAAAAATGGGTTTAGCATAATTTGGCTCATTTTTTCCCGTTTTCATCGCGTGTACGTTTTACTAATCTGATTATGTCGAGATGGTACGTCACCGAGTGTAACCCGTAATCGAATTGCCCGCATCCTTTTCTTTCCCAATTTTGCAGGTGACCCTGGTCAGGTGCAGAGAAAGCGGCAGAACTGTCCTGAGCGCAGAAGAGAGCAACAGCCACGTCAGAATATACCTATGGGACAAGAACAACTTTAAAGTTTTAGCCAAAATAAAGATAAAGAAGAAACACTTTCTCGATCTAGAGTTTTTAAACGATGAGGACATCTTCCTTCTGTGCAAGTGGGCTGGTAAGTTAGTCTATTTGGTTCTCTCCGTGGAGACCTGCCGCGACAGGGGGGTGCGTCTCAGGCGAAGCACAGTGTGCGTGGTGAAGGCGACAGAGGGGTGTTACCAAGAGGCGCAACGGAGAAGAAGACAGAATGGGGAAGGAGATGATGATGATGGCAACTGTGTCAATCGTGGCAGCCGTGGGGATGCCATCACGAAGCTTGAGAGACGCCTCATGGTAAGGGGGGCGGAGGGGAGCAGTGCTATCTTCCGGCTGTTCAGGCAAAAAAGAGCAAGAAATGACGCACACATAATTGCCAACCGGAGGACAAAAGGGCCTACTCTTGAGAAGTCCTACTTTAGGAAGATAACCGTGACAAATACAGCAAACTTCGTCCAGCTGGAAGAGCGCAGAAAAGGGGGCCATCCACATTATGACATAGCATTTGTAATGCCATTTCTGAAGGAGAGAAAAGGGTCCAACAGGGTGTTAACACAATTTAGAGTGTCCGTACCGATTGACAATAATGTGTGCATATACAACGGGGAGTACCTCCTGGCTTACGTGATGAAAAATGGCGTCCTTTACGAAAGGTTGAGGAGTGAACGGGTCAGAAGTGCCTCATTTTTAAATGATGGGAGCTTTTCCAAACCACAGCAGGGCCTCCACTTTTTTTCCCTCCTTTCGATGAATCTATTTGTGAATGGGTTACCTTTGTGTGACCTCTCAGGGGAAGGGGAAATAAAAAGAGATGAATCGCATGGGGGGTTGCCAGAATGGACAGATGGCTCAGTTGGGGAAAGGATCCTCTGGGAGGGGAATCCATCCAGTCAAGGTACAATAAGGAAGGAGGCGCAGCTTAACATGAGAGAATGTGTGGCTAATCGGTTTGACAATTTCTTGGGGGATGAAATCAGTGCCGTCTCGGTTGTCACATGTCTTTATGTAAACGAGGGAGACGACATAGATGTTGTTTTGAAGCTACAGGGGAGAGTCCAGCATGGTGAGCAAAAGATTAATGCACAGCTGCATCGCCAAAGACGGAGAAGCGTGAAGAAGGATCCCCCACGAAGGAAAAAACTCCTCGTGGTGGGATCCAAGCGAGGCGTAATCATAGTCGTAGATTTTAGAAGACCCCACAGGGTAGAACATTTAAGGAAGATCTCCGCCGACAGGATTGTCTCAATTTTTACTCATCAGAATTGGATAGTGATACTGAGCTGTTCCGGGGTATTACATTTTTTGGGGATGCCCAATTATGAGACATGTAAATCGCTTGACTTATTTTGCTCAGAGGGTGGAGACTCTCCCTCTCTTGGTAGCAGCAGATTGTCGACCACGAGAGGCACATCTGATTGTGCATTCCTGGAGAGGGTATCCCTAAATTCATTCAGACGAAGCCTCTCCCCCCGTAGTAGCATGAGTGGCGTCCAAATGGGAAGCAACCCAACATGTAGATGTACTGAGCAGAAGCGAAAGGGATCATCTGGAAGGTCATGGTTATCTTCCTCCGTTAAGAAGAGTCCAACCCGGAATGGGAAGGAGAGTAGAAGCTTCATATGCGCTTGTTGCCTGCTAGATATTTACACCCTTGTAGTGGGAACCTCAAATGATGAGATGGTTCTTCACAATTTGATTTCCAATGAGACGTATTACACTTATCGAAAGAGGCAGAAGATAAACTCCTTCACTTTAGACACTGATCATATGTTTTACAGTGTAGAAAGGAGTCTGTACAGAATGAGTTTAGTTCACTATAACTCCCCCGTGAAGGTGGTCACTTTAACGGAGGGATCCATTTCATCCTTTGTGTTCCTCTCAAGTGGAGTGTTAATATGCGGGACGCTGAAGGGTACTTTGATCTTCTTGGCCGTTTCGGAGGGAGGAGCCAAAGTGATTAACAAGGTTCACATGAAGGAGTTTCCTACGGCATGGGTAAGGCTGACGCGGTGCGTCAGGGCCATTCCAAAGATTAGCAGAGTTGGAAGGATTAGCAGCGTTGGAAGGATTAGCAGCGTTGGAAGGATTAGCAGCGTTGGAAGGATTAGCGGCGTTGGAAGGATTAGCGGCATTCCCAGCATTCGAAACCTTCCCGGTGGAAACTCCCCGGTAGGAAGAGAAGATGAAGAGAAAAAGGGTCCCAGGAAGGACAACCCAAACGAAGTCATATGTTCAATCGGTAAAGTGGTACCGAATAGGAGACTCGCCAGACCACGGAACGGTAGACGGATGAACGAACTGCCACCTCAGGAGGAACAAATCAGTTGGCTAGTCCTAAACAACGCAAGGAATATCCTCTTGTCTGCAACTGGACGGTGTATATATCTGTTTAGAATTCACGTGGGGGGAAATGAGAAGGTCGATTTGAGGTACCTCAGATGCCTCCATTTTGAGGGAACCATTGTTCATGTAAATTTGGTCCAAAATTATGACAACTTGTTCTACGTCGCAGTGAAGGAGGATATTCATAAGAGCATCGGTGGTACCTTCTATAGCTATCACTTGTGCTCCTTTAGCTGCACCAAAAGTAGAAGAGACGGAATGATTGACGTGTGCAGGAACGTGCTCATTGAAAGTACCCAAGTTTGTCCCTTTCTGTATCTACGTGAGGAACGTTTCGGTTTTCTAAAGGATAAAGTTGTCTGTCTTCTAAATCCTTACACCTTTGCAGTGTATTCATGCGGTGTTAAGAAGACGCCGAAGCGGGACCAAGAAAACGCACAAAGACGGGTGAGCAGCCACCTAAGCTGCGTTACCTCCTGGGGAGAATTAACAAGCGGAGGAAAAAATGACTCCAAGGAGAGGGCTACAGTTTATCCCTCCGGAAATCCCCCCATGGATGTTAGCCTTCTTTGGAAAAGTGGGAGGACCGATCATAGCGGTCCAAATGAGTGCACTATCCGCCAAGGGGCGAAACGCAAATTGGGGGAAGGGACCAAGGGGGAGGCACACAGGAAAGAAGACATCCATAAAGCGCCGCTTAGAAGTGGTCATCCCAGCAACACGCCGCTTAGAAGCGACTACAATACTAAGCAGAAGCAGGGCATCGCGAAACTCAAGCCAACACGTGAAGCGACGCCGAAGGGGTCTCCCAATTTGAGCGGAGAAAATGATCAAGCAAAGGAAAGACAGGAAAAATTCAGTGGAAGGAAAATGAAGGACTACACAAAATATAAACTGTTGAGGAATATTTTGCAAAAAAGGACAAGCCTGGAGAGTGATGGATTCTTTCTAGGCGTTAATCGAAACGGGGCACTCGGCATGGGGGAGAGGTATAAAACACATTTGGGAGTTCCACTCGGTGAAGGTCACGAGGAGGAGAAGAAGAACAACAACAAGAAGATGAAGGATGGGCCAATTTCCAACCGGTGTAACGGAGATACAATTGATCAGAAGAAAGCTACAAGGAGGACAACCCTCAGGGTGTGGAGTCCAGAAGACTCTGTAAAAAGATATTTAAGGAAGTACTTGGGTGTCGTTATTACGCAGGAGGGTGAGGAAACAGGAAGGACATGCAACAACGGGGAGAAAACGAGAAGAACGTGCAACAACGGGGACGAGGACCCGGACGATGCTTCTTCTGGTGACAAACAGGAGGAGGTATATTTCCCCCTAAGAGAAGGAATCACTAGCAAGGTGAGCATACGAAAGGCAGACTTAGGGAGTGGCAACACCCAGGAAGGCACCCCCATACAGGGCATATCAGTTAAACCGTTGGGGGGGGATAATAATGTTGGGAAAACAAAGTTGAAATGGAAGAAGACACTTATTCGTAAAGAAGCCATTAGTGGAGGTTTCCCGAGGGTTATTCCTCATAATGAGCTGATGTGTAACCATAACGGCGAAGGCAAAAGGGGAACACATTGTTGTACTTCCGCACAGGCATGTGATAAGCATGAAATGTGTGTAAACAGTGGAGATGGCCTCAGACGAGGGAGAGCCCCTATTGATAGCTACACAGATGGGGTAACCAAAGACGTTGTTAAGCTAAACAATCACGCGCAGCGTATATTCAATCGAGAGGGGGGTAACGCAAAATGGAACCCTTGTGGTGTTAAGAAGGGGAAAAACATCCCCAGCACCTTTTCTACGATGAACCAAAAAAACGGTCCCCAAAAAATTTGCCGCATAGCGAAACAAAATGATAAAATAAAGCCAAGAAAGGAACATAAGCATGTGGTACTACGTCAGATGGAGAAAAATATCCAATCGATAGTAAATGGACATGTGAAGTACCCTTTTAAGATGTGCAAAATTCAAGAGAAAGAGAAAGTCGATGGAGGGAATACTCTCGTGGATGACAAGGTCACCTCACCACGGGACTGTACAAATGTGTATATTAGGGCCCCATGTGCGATTAATTCGATCGAAATTGTGCCTGATCATAGATGATGCGAATGTACGGTTTGTTCCATCTGTGATGGTACGTAGACTCAGGTGCGACTGCGGCCTCTCCGTATGGGGATTTCTCCCTTTTTTGAATTCCGCGCTGGAAGAGCGGAAAATGTAAAAGAGCATTATAGCTTACACAAATGTCATTTGTTAAACTGGATGTGAACTTCCCTATCTGCAGCTAGCTTTTTTTTATAACTTTTTTTTTTACATCACCTTCGAAAAATGGGATAATTTTTCAATTTTTTTATTAACTGCTCATAAAAAAGTGGTTAGCTAGCTATTAAAAGAGAGAGAAAAAAAAATTATGAAAAAAAGCTACCTGTGTGTAGACACCCTTGGTGCATTCCCAAAAGGGGAAAAATGATTATCAGTAAGTCATGGAATGTAGATTAGCCATTAGAAAGAATTGCGAGAATGCAATTTTTTCAGGTTCTGTTGTAAAGATGGCGATTTAACAACAGTGTAAAGGTAAAAATGGTGTCTACAATTGGAGATCTTCCCCTAAATGGAACCCACCGCCGCCCCATTGGCGAAGGCAAAAAAGGGACGCGGCACTGCGCATAAGGGATACTTCCCCATTTGTTGGTAACTTACGCAGGTATGAGCACTTTTTTTTTGCGTATGTTCACGTGCGAGCATGGTCCACATATAGCAGTGGGGAGCGCTTCCACTAATGTCACTTGGCGCGAGGATTATCAGATTAACCGATTATCAGATAAATGAGCGAAGATCGAACTGGTATCCGCGGGCAAGGATAGAGAAAAAGGGTCTGTCCTTACCCTCCAAATGGTTAATCATATGTATATAGACGTACACGCATACATTGAACTTTTCGATTTTTCGTCAAAGGCACTTTGCACGAATAATTATGTAGGCCGCGGGAAATTGGCATGTGCGACCAACCGATGGTTACATTTCATGCCATTTGTTCGATTGACCAAATGTAGGGTGAGGAACCGGTGGAACCCAGCGCGGTTTTGTTTTGTTTCGTTCTTTTCGACAGCGTTGAATTTAATTCTACACATGGGTGTTCAATTCAGCCTCAAGTGGGTTACGCCGCGTCAGTTGTGCTCCCATGGAGTTAACACACACCTGTATAGGCGGTGGGCACGTTGGGCTTGCACAGTTGGTATGTATATAAATATATACATATATGTGTGCCCACTTTGTTTGACTTTTTCGTTTTTTTTTTTTTCTTTTCCATAGCGAGAAGGGGGCGCATAAGGTCAATTTGATGCGCAGGTGAATTAGGAATGTCCCACCGCGCGAGGGGGGAAAAGAAATTTGCTTGCCATAGTTGACCTACATGCAGGGCTCATGGATCACCCTACTGTTTTTCCCCTTCCGAAATTCTGCTGCATAAAAGGGATAAACGCGCTAATAGTTACCTATATGTACCTGTACGTTTACACATGTATATATGCACTTCCTTGGGGCGGGGGAGCATTCACCATGGGAACAGAAAAAAAGAAAAAAAAAAAAAAACAGGCCTCATTTTCTTGCATCTCAACGTTGCTCGGTTTTGCTGCTCTTCCCCCCGTCCTCCGGAAGGCCAAAGTAAGAAGAAAAAAAAAGAGGGTAATAATCACGGGCAAGAAACACAAAGAAAGGGTAAGAAACGGTAAAAAATGCAAAAAAAGGTAAAAAACGATAAAAAAGGAGAAAAAAAAAATATTACAAGAGAAAGCGCAACTTTTCACAACAAAATTGACAATTGGGCGACGCAAGCAAAGTGACCAACTTTTGAGAGGCACAGCTCTGTTTCATTTTTTTGTGGCCAAGTGTTTCTTCATCCATGCGCCATTAGTACTTACAGCCAGCCCACTCAAATTTTGTTGCGTGATTGTTTCCCCCGGCGGGATCGCAGCCGAGGGGTGAAAATTATACGTACATATGAGTGCATATATATTGTATACATTACGTATATATTACGTATATATATGTAATATATGTACATGTTTGGCGTATACGGCCGCCAACCCCCCTGGCCAGGCAAAAGGGACCATCTGACTTACTCAGATTGTACCGACTCTGAAGGAAAAACACTCCAACTGGTGAGGCCTCCTTCACATTTCCCTGGCCAGCGAGATCAACTCACCTTTTTTGTATCCTTCCAAGCAGAAAAAAAAAAGGAAGAAAGAAGAAGAAAAAAAAAAAAATTTCCTCGTTTTTTATAAATTCGTACCATCTTCCAAAGGTGTACTTTTTTTTTTTAAGCCTTTGCGACAGGCGGCGTGTGAATTTTGCATATGCCCAGCTGGCCGATCACGTTTTCTCGTCATTCACGTTGTTCCCGTGCTTTGCGTCGTTTGCGGCTGTCCCCTGTTACGAAATCGCAACGTTGCAGAGGGGCGAAGTTATCCAGTTGACAAATTTCGCCCAGCTAGCCCAGTTTCCCACTCGCCCAGTCGAAACATTCAATTTGCCAGCCAGCCAGGCGCAGAGATTACGAACGGCTTTCCAGACCTCCCCTGCCTTCCCCCCCCACCGCTGCATGTTCAACTCCAAGAATTTCCCGCGGGCAGGCGCGGCTCGAAGTAAGTTAACATAAAAAAAAAATGAAATGGGTATTTCGAAAAGGCTCGGACTTTTTGTAGCCTTTGTGCTTCTTTTCTGGTGTTATGGAGTACCGTGTGATGAGGTGGCTGTGAGAGGAGCGCCCAGCGGGGTAACCCCCCCCAACGAGGAGAAGGCGAACAAAGCGGAAAAGACGGGCAAGGCGGACAAGGCGAACAAGGCGAACAAAGGGGACAAAGGGGACAAAGCGGACATAGCGGCGAATTCGGGGAACGCAGGCAACACCCCGGGGAGCGAAGGCAAAGGTCAAGTCCAAGAAGCCAGTGTAAACTTAAAGGGCGGCGTCTCCAAGGAGCAAGCCGCGAAAGGGGGGACGGCCATCTCTGTGGCCAGTGGCGCAGGTGGAGCACACGCGAAGACGACCTTTTTGCAGACCAACGAGAAGCAGCAGGAGAGCAAGGATAGTGTCAACAGTGCCAGCAATGCCAACACTGCCAACGCTACCAACGCTGCCAATACTTCCAACGCTACCAACGCTGCCAATACTTCCAACGCTACCAACGCTGCCAATACTTCCAACGCTACCAAC
>NW_008481844.1:116457-118885 GCF_000524495.1 Plasmodium inui San Antonio 1 | reverse complement strand
AAAGGGAAGGACGGCGGAGTGGAGAAGGCTGGAGCGCTTCGCAGCGGGAGCAGAAGCGGCGAGGCGAAAGACGTTCCGAAAGACGTGCCAAAGGAAGATGCCCCAGGCAAAAGTACCAACGAGGAGTTCTACGACCAAATGAAGAAACAGCATGAAGAAGAAAAAAGTGCAGACATGAATTTTCTGAAGATACTCTCCATTGGATCATCCGTCTTTATGCAGTTAGTATTATTCCCTTCGATCTTTAAAATAATAAAGAAGAAAACGACCGGAGAGGTGGATGGTTTACCCTACGTCGTGTTGTTGTTTTCATCGTTCCTGTGGTTGGTGTATGGGATGCTGCTGAATAACTCCGCCATCGTCTGTCCCAACTTAGTAGGTCTCGTGTTGGGAGCATTCTACTCCCTCATGTATCATAAGTATTGCAAGAACATGTGGCTAAGACAGAAGTTATTTTCCTATTACAAGATCTGTGGGTTCATATGTTTTCTGCTTTACGCGTTTTTATACGTCTTAACATATGAGCAGTATGAACTGTTTGTTGGATTCATGGCATTCATTTCGAGCATAATCAACTTTGGTGCTCCTTTGTCGTACGTACAGATAGTGATTAAAAAGAAGAACTCTTCACTGATCCCGTTGGAAATAGCCACAGGGAGTCTGGTGTGCTCCTTTTTGTGGGTAACCTACGGGTTCACCATCAAGGATGGCTTTGTCATCGTGCCAAACCTCTGTGGATTTATCTTAAGTCTGTTGCAGATAGCCTTAATTTTATTATATTCTAACAAGGAGGCCATTGTTAATTACGACGATGGAGACATAGTCGATTTTGTGAGTGACGGTGGAGGAATTCGTGTCAATAGGAACAACCGCTACTCTCCTACAGAGAATCATATTTTTTTGAACGAGTTTAATTTGGACGAAGGTAGCAAAATGGGGAGTGCCGAAGTGTTTACGCGTGAGACAAATTATGGAAATAACGGAAGCAACAGTAATGTCAAGAGTGGGAAGAATGTGAATGGTTCCTTTTTGGACTTGTCATATGACGAGACTTCTCCCCTTACGGGTGCCAATTTTGGTAGCGCCTTCGCCAACGGGGGTCCGCCTCGCCAGGGGTACCTCAGTCGCTCCGGCACCGCGCAGCAGGACTCTCCCCTCACCTTCTGAGCGCCGCCCATCGAGGGGGGCGTAGCGAGGAAGCATCTATTTATTAACTGCGACCCTGAGGTTTCTTTCCTCCTTTTTTTTTTTTTTACCGCCTTGCCCATTTGTGTTTTTATTTTCTTTTTTTTTTCGTAATTGTGTTGAGGAGAGGTTCCATATGGGTTTGCCCCGTGTTTCTTTCGCCTTTGTCCTTCCATGGGACTACCTAGGGTGTACTTTATCCCCCCCGCTTCTCTTTGATGGCACAAAAACTCTGTGCTGATTTTTCTTTTTTTTTTTCTAATTTGCCCCTATAAGTGTTTCCCCCATCCTTTTGTTTGTGTTATGAATTTTTTTCTTTTTTTTTTCCATCTATCTTTTTGCAATTTTGCTGCCACGTTTCCTGCTTTTCTTTTCCACTTCCCTTTTTCGTCTGTTCCCTTTTGATTGCTCCTCCAGAGGATGCAAGACATGACCCATGGCGCTGGGTAGGTGCACACGTCCACGTGTTACGCGTGGATGTAGGTGCTTTCCCCCCGCACCGTCGTCCCAATGCGCGTTTGAGAACAAACCGGAGTTCCTCTCTTGCTTTCACGGACACCGCCGTTTTATCATTCCCATTTGATTTTACACCAAACTGGCTTTGCTGCTGCAGCGCAGTTTGAAGGTAGCCAAAATGGTTCTATTGGACCGCTTGGAGATGGCCCAAGCAGGTTTTATCGCGTCGCTTCGAGATGGCCAAGCTGGTTTTATTGCTCTATTTCATACCTCGTGATGGCAGCCGTTTGGTTTATTTTTGTTCTTCCCACTTAGCGCTTGAGCGCGCGAAGCTATGTATGGGGTAGCTACCCCGTATGTACAGCTATTAACACTACGGGGAAGTTGACATATGGGTCTCTCTGTGATGATATCGCCGCTTGAGGTTACTCTTCCATGGATGAGGAATTTTATTCTATGTTTTTTTTTTTCTTGTAAAATGGGAAGTAACCCTTCAGAGTTGTACCCACGTGACGTACAAAAGAAAAAGGAATAAATAAAAAAAAATAAAATAGAAAAAAATAAACTAAAGTAGAAAAAAAAAAATAAAGTAGAAGAACAAAAAAGGAAGCCTGGGGGGTGCAAAATGTACAAAGTGTGAAGTGCACGTGAAAAAATAAACGAATGAGAGGGTGGAGGAACGAATGAGGTAAAAATGAGCTTGAGGAGCCGAGTGGGCACTGTTGGGAGGGTCAAAAAAAAAGTGTTGGTAGAACAAATCTTAAAAAAGGAAGCGGCAAGGGGTGAA
>NW_008481844.1:100270-116247 GCF_000524495.1 Plasmodium inui San Antonio 1 | reverse complement strand
CCAAGTGCGAGATAGAAAATGCCCGAGGAAGCCTTTTCTTACCAATAGCAACTGACCGTTCTCCAGAGGCCAACATGTGTACTTCTCTACATTGCCCTGTGTTTCAAACACATTTTTAATTAAATCCCTGGGTGCTACACCATCAAGGTGACTTTCCCGTAGAGATTATACGATCCCTAAAATGGAAGCAGCCTTATATCGGGTGGCAAAGGGCACCTTGGAAAGAGAGGACGCATATACGGTGCCACAAAATAAAAAAAAAAAAAAACCCATGTATACCTACCTGTGTATGCCCCATTGACTTTTTCCTCAACTACGAGGAGAAGACTCCTCCCAGGTGTACCTCATCGGGGGATACTTCATGAGTTTGTGAAGGAGTTTGCACACTAATGCGGAAATGTGTGCTTTATGCACATCTGCGCTTGTGTTTTTCCCCTATATGTGACGCCCCCGTGTGCATAAGAGTTCCTCTAAAATGGACGAGCCATTGGGAGATGAGGACCCTTGCTTGGTAATTACAGCGGCGGCGCGGAAGAGGCTAGAAGCGGCATAGCATCGACGTAGCAACCATTTTAAAGATCATGTAAACAAAGAAAAGAGTTCCCCCCTTTTTTTTCAGACCACCCAAGGGAGGAAGAAGGACCCACTCACCAATAGAAGTAAAAACAGTCATTCATTCCTTCGCCCGTTGTTCAAATGGCTATTCGATTAGCCTCACTTTCTGTGGAGAAGGCAAGGGGGAAAATTCCTCGGGCAAACGCATCTGTGCCTTCTCGTATTTTCCCTTTCCCATGTGCCTTCCCACCATGTCGTCCCATAATCTATGATCTGCCTAACTCTCCCTTCCTTTTTCTTTAAGACAAAATTGAAAACCTAAAGGGAAGTATAGACAACTTACTGAACGATGGGAATCCCCTTTCCGACCTGGAGGCTCTAAAGGAATCTCTAGCCCAGCTGGAGTTATACTCAGAGCGGAATAATGAGGTAGGGAAATATTGCAAAATGGCTTCTGGCGAATCATCGAAGGAAGACTGTCTAGGTGAACCCTAACAGGAAGCTACTTCTACATGCACGTCTTTCTCCTTTTAGGACCTAGACATCCATCTCGGAACCACGGAACGGATCAGCAGTGCTTACAATGACAGAACAGTAGGCAGAAAAAAAAAAAAAAAAAAAAAAAAAAAAAAATGGGGGAGAGCCCAAGTAAAGCTTTCCTTCTGACCCTTTATATTATTCTCTCCCATTCTGTGTCCCTTTTCTCCCTCTGTGTGCTCCATTTCTGGACGATGCAATTCTGTTGTTCCCCTTCCCATCCCCGTGGCAGTGCGCGCAGCTAAGGAGGGAACTCCTTAAGCAGAAGAACCTAAACTGGTGCCTGTCTCTGAAGGTCCGAAGCATACACATGAAGCTAAACAGCCTCTATGCCAAAAAGGACCAACTGGAAAGGAGCGTGCAAAATAGGATGAGGGAGATCGAGTTGCAGTTCCTTCCTGGGGGAGGCAACCCAGGAGCTTCGGCGGATCAGGTGGGGGTGCTACGTCATGCGGTGTCATGTGACACGGTGGGAGGTGATTCGGTGTCATGTGATGCGCTTCTGCGTGACTCTATTGTGCACAGTCTGGCCATCAAATCGGAGCCCGACACCTCTCAACCTAGACCACCTCTGGCAAGTCGGCAAGGAGGGAAACCGGTAATATGACATGAACTCCACCCCCTCTCACAGACACACGCAGAAAAGGAACGGCCAAGAGTAGACCCCCCAAATGAGGATGCCCTAAATGAAGAGAAAAAAAAAGTGGAGGAATTAAAGCAAATGCTAGTAAAACACGAAAGAAGCATCGAGGTAAGTGAAATCGAGAAAGTCAAATCGGAGTTAGAGCTGAAGACCTGTAAGGACAAGTTAAAAGAGCAAATTGAAAGGAATGAAAGCTTATACAGAAAGATAAAAATCTACGAAGCAAACTTGCAGAGAGTAAAAAAGGAGGGAGAAAAACATTTGGACGAACTGGATGAGCTTAGAGTGCAGCTGCAAAAGTGTCGAGGTGTAAAAAGCCAAGTGGAGGAGAGGAATAAACTGTTGCAGGAGGAGAAGGTCAAATTGGTGCAAGCGAATAATGAGTTGAAGATAAGGCTTCAACGTGTGCAGACGTGTTTAAGCGACTCCAGACATAAGGAGCGAGCCTTCGCCAGCTGCTCGCGGAAGATAATGGGTGTCGTTGCGTTTCTGCGGGAAAGCGACACGGGGGGAGGATTCGCTCATGGGAAGTATGGCGGCGCGATGAGCGACACGTTGGTCGATCCGTTGGTCGATCCGTTAGTCAATCCGTTAGTCAATCCGTTGGGCGATCCGTTAGGCGATACGTTGGGCGATACGTTGGGCGATCCGTTGGGCCATACGTTGGGCTACACATTGGGGGTGACGGTGGACGACGCAGAAGGTCTCCCCCTGGATAATGCGCTGAACCTCCCCCTGCGCCGAAGCACAACCTTTGCGCAGACGGAGCTGCAGCTGGACGCCATTTGGGCCTCCATCCGGGTCTTGGTCGGGGTGAAGCGGGAATTTGAGGTCAGTCCGCCGGCGGTGCGCGCATGCGCCAAGTGTTAAGAGGGTTGCCACCGTCGCGGCTTCGCAACAGCGTCTTCTTAACGGGATCCTTTTAACCGCGCCCGTTTAAATGCATCCTCTTAACTGCATCCTCTTAACTGCATCCTCTTAACTGCATCCCTTTAGCTGCACCCCTTTAACTCTATCCTTTTAAGCTCATCCTTCTGAATTGGCCCCCTTTAACCGCGTCTTTCCCGTTGCTTCCCCTCCCCGCAGGGTCAAAGAGACGAACTGGAGCGAGCACGAGCCGAGGCGCACGCCGCGAAGAGGGAGCTCGAAAGGAAGCGGTGGAGCTACGAGGAAGTTAAGCAACAAATGGATCAGCTGCAAACGAGGCAACAACGGAATGAGGAAGAAGTTACTACCGCGAAGGAGAAGGACGAAAGGACCATTATGCAATTAAGACAGACATTACGGGAGGAAGTTAAGCAGACGAACGAGTATAAAAATAGAAATGAATACAATCTGATGCGGATAAGAAGACTGAAGAGGAGAGAAAACAAAATCTTGTTTCAAATGAATCAGTTAAGAAGATATGTACAGGAGAATAAGTCAAACTTGGAACAAGCAAATGAACTGAGTAGCAATCAAATTAGACACATCAAGAAGAGGAACAAACAACTCATTACAAACCTGGATGATATAAAGGTACAGTTACAAAAGTCTTTAGGTCACCTCAACACAGTCAATAAAAATATGAAAGTGGTAGAAAGAGAGAAGGAGAAGCTCACACACCAGATGCACATCCTGCAGTCTCAAAATGGAGAATTAGTTAAAGAATTGCAGACAGGTAGGAAAAAAAACGAAGCAATGAAAATGAGAATATATACAATGAATAGCAGAATAGGGAAGATAAAAGAAAAAATGAGAAGCGCAAATATGAGACTCATCAAAATAGCGAAACATCATAGCAAGCGTAATAGAAGTTACAGAGAGGAACTGTGTCGAAAGAATGGATACCTAGAAGAGGTGCAAATGAAGGTGAAGAAACTACAGGAAGAATTAAAGGAGAAGGAAAAAACGATACAGAGAAATGATGAATGTCTACACAAACTGGAAGAAGCAATTAAACGGTACGAACAGGAGAAGGATAACCTAAGTGAAGAAATAAAAAAAAAAAATCTATTAATAGCAAGTAAAGAGGAAAAAATAGATAAGATGAGCAATATAGAGAGCGATCTGCTAAAGGAAGGAAAAGAGAAGCAACTGAAACTGATCCAAAGGAACAAAGAAATAGAGAGTAACCTCCTCCAATTGAAACAAATGAAAGTAGAAAATGTGAAGCTAAATGATATGATTGGTAAAGTAAAGAAAGAACTGATTAACTCAGAGCTGAGATGCAAAATGGCCTACAGAGATCTGGACAAATTGAAGAAGGAAAAAAAAAAAATAATCACAGGGTTACAGAATGACCTGAAGGAGAAGGAAAAATGCCTCCAGATGACAGATCAGCGAGTCGAACTTCTCAGACGCGAAAGGAATGATTGCCAGTTTAGCATCCAACACGAATTGAAGCTACTGCAAAATCAGGTGGCAGAGCTAACGGCAGAAAAGGAAACGTATCGGGGAAAAGTCGACCAACTGAACAATGAGCTGCAACAGTCTCAACAACGACTAAAAGAACAAATCGCAATCAATGAGGAGAGTAAAAAACAAAACGAAGGTCTCTCCAACCAGGTGGATGAATGGCAGAAGAGGATAGACAAGCAGGATGAAGAAATGAAGACGCTTCGAAAGAAACAAGAGACTTCTGAACGGAAAAAAATGGAGGAGTACAAGAATAATGAAGAAACACTGAAGAAACAATTTGAAGAAGAAAAACAAAACATGAAGCGCCAGTTTGAGGCACTAATGAAGACAGAGAAGGAAGCCCAGCAGGAACAAATAAAACAGATGATGATCCAGAAGGAGAAAGAAATGGAGCAGTTGTTCAAAGAGACCAAAGCGGAGAAAGAGCGATGCCAAAGAGATGTAGAATCCATGACGGAAAGACACAAACGAGTGGTAATACAAATGAAGGAAGAAACTCAGAAGGAAATTAACCAAATGAAAGATATTTGTGAACAGAGCCGGAAAGCACAGCTGCTCGAAATGGAGAAGGAAAAGAACCTGCAGAGTAAAATCGATGAATGCACTTCCCTCCTGAAGGAGAAGGACGAAGAATTTCGGTTAGCCATTCGAGAATACGACCAGAAGCTGCAAGCTCAAAATAGGGAAATGGAAACCTTGGTGAACGAATGCGAGCAGAAACTCAGGGAGGCACGGACGGCCAGGCGGGCCGGCACCAGTACCAGCGGCAGCGCAGAGGAGAAGGGAAAGGTGGAAAAGCTGGAAAAGATGGACAACTGCGTGAAGGGAGGAGATGAGGAGGTCTCCAACAGAGCCACTGCCTCCATTGCGCAGCTACAAGAAAGCCTTCGGGGAAGCGAAACGAAGATCTCCCAACTGGAGAAAGAGCTTCTAGACTCGAGACGAGAGTTGGCCGAGTTGTCTCAGAAGAACCGCGATCTGGCCAATAGAAAAGCGGAGGCAGACATACAAGTTGCCAATCTGGTGGCGGAAAATGAGAGACTGAAGGAGGAGAGGCCGGATACCTCCCTCGCGATGAAGGAAGAAACCTTGCCAGTGGTAGAAAAAAAAAAGAAAAAAAAGCATAAGAAAGACACCTCCAGGAAGGGGCACCATGAAAAGGAGCAGAATTACGATGAGGGGGGCCAAATCAACGAGGGAAGTAACACGAAGGAGGAGATGGAAGAGACCGAGGAGAGGAAGAAGACTTCTGATAAGAAGAACAAAACCTCGTCGAGGAGGAAAGAAGGAAAAGGCAGAACTGGTTTGGAGAATGGGGATGATAAGGACGATGGAAACCATCACGACGATGACGACACACGTGAAGAGACCGAGGAAGGGGACACACTCTTCGACGCAGACTCACACAAGCTACCCCTCAGTCACGTCTCAACATACGAAAAAAACTGCTATGTATTCCTCAAAGGAATAAACGTGAAACTGGACGAAATTGTAGACAAACTCAAAGCCAAGGAAGATCCCCTGCTGATAAATGACGCGCTAAACAAGATCAATGTGGCCATCTCGGCGTGGAATCTGTTTGCTGACCCGAACGCGGAAACTGCGGAGGAGCCGGATGAAGGGTTCGCACCGGATGAAGAAGTCCTGTCGCATGAGGAGCCCCTATCGGATGGTGAAGCCGCACAGGGTGACGAGGGAGAAACGACCGATGCAGACATAGATGGGGGGGACTTCTCCGACGAGCGGTACCAAGCTCTCAAGAGGGAAGTCTCCGAAAAGGTGGAGCTCATTCACCAGATGGTGTGACGGAGGTGGGAGGAGAGCGCCCCTCCGGTCTGGACATTCCAAAGGGTCCGTACAAGTGGATCTTTCTTTTTTCCCTCATTTTTTCCCCTCATTTGTTTCCTCATTTGTTTCCTCATTTGTTTCCTCATTTGTTTCCTCATTTGTTTCCTCATTTTTTTCACATTTTTTTCACCTTTTTTTCACTTTTTTTTTTAAATTATGCACATTTTGAATTGATGAGTCGCCTCTGCCCGTGTGCAGGACAGCCCCCCGTTTGTCCTTTGTTTGCGCGGTGAAGCAGCCTGGTCTGGTTAGCGAGGTAGCTCCATTGGGACAACCCGATCAGGTGGCTTCACCTCGCCAACGCGCCTACCAACTGCTTCCCATTTTAAAAACGTCTTTTTAAAAATGCCAAACGGATGAGATGGTGACACGAGGTGCAAGGGTGGAGGTTCTACAGAAAAAAGTGGGGCACTGAGAATGCCTGTTAGGGTTTGGTGGGCGTCCATTCCAGGTAAGCTGCGTACTCCCATGGTAATGCTTCTCTCCGCGCCATTTCTCCTCTCCGTGCCGCTTGACCGCTAGACGAGCTCCGAAAAGAGCGGCATAGTGCGCACGTAGAAGTGGTTCATCTGGTACTTGCTGTGCAGGTCCCTGAGGTGGTTCTTCTGCACGTGGCTCCTGACCCTGGCGCTGTAGTAAACGTCCTCGTACATTGACTTGAGGTGCAAATTGTACGCAGCGCACACCCGTATGTTGTGAGAGCCAATAAGGTACCCAGCTTTAAAAATTAAATCCAGAATGAAGATAGAAGAGACTCCGAAGTAAAACATACGGACACATTCATCTATGAGAATCTTCGACTTATGGTGCATGAAGATAAAGAGTAGCAAAAGGAAGCGAGTCAAGAGAGTTAAAACGATGAGCAGGAGATGGCTGTTTTTTAAGTTATAATTGAGCCTGAGATTTTTGATGAAATTATTTCCTATCATTAGTATCGAGAGGGAGGACAATCCGTGCATGTGCTTTGTGTTGATGTAGATTAGGAGAGACGCAATCGATATGAATCCTTTGTAGTCTCCCTTGAAGTTGTTCTTATCACTGGACTTTTCGTTATTGAACAGGTTAAGTTCGTCCGTCTGGAGAGATCGAATGGGGGGAGAAGACCCCACTGTGTTGGTTCCTTCTCCACCTAAGGTACTACTCAACCGGGTGATTGCTTCTGCGCCAATCCCGGTGATCGCTGCGGCACTGCCGTTTATGCTCAAAAAAGGGGGGAGCTTACTCTTGCTGGTCTCGTTCATAAACGGGCGAATGATGTAGCCGATGAATTGCCGGCCGGACAAGGAACACAAAAAGACGTAAATGTTGCTAATGATCTTAAACGAAGGAATCACTGCGAAGAGGAGATAAAAGTATGGCGCGTATTCCTCTGACTTGTTCAGGTTCTTCAAAAAAATCTCAAAAATGTTGTTATAGACCAGCAGCAGGAGGAAGAGAAAATCTGAGGTGCACTTTACGAAGATGAAAAGAGTAAAGAATAGGACCTCCACTATGCTGGAGAGGAAGACAGAACAGAGAAATGATATGACGGAGTTGCCCAGAATTATTAATGAGGCCACGCTAAACATGATGTGGTTGTGTTCGAAGAGTTTAAAATACATGTCTGACTGTGTCAGGATTATTTTCAGATCGTGGATGTTTATCTTTGTGTAGAAAAAGTATATCACTATGGACATTGCTATTTTTCCCAGGCAGTACGTTACATAAGGGATGATCAGGCGGATCTGGTTGAGGTAGGAGACCTTCAGGCTGTCGTCCAAGTAGCAATGGTACCTCTCGTTATTCGATACATTCGTATACATTAGCTTGTTCATGGTAAACTTCTTCCCTATTCTGTTCTTCTTCACGTTTAGCTTTCGGAAGGTGGCTACTTGATTCTCCACTAGGTGTTCGAAGTATTCGCAGAGATTGGGGGAGATTGGGGTATGGGCGCTCCCGCTCATCGGTTCACCGTCCTGCTTGGCATCAGCGACGGTTGCGACTTTCTTCTTCCTGGAACAGGAGGCTTCCCCAGGGGGTATTATGTCCGCCTCATTCCTCATCGACTGCACCGACTTAATATCCAACGAGTTGTTGTTGCACCCCATGGCGCTCAGCGACATGATGGATCCTTTGTTGAGAAGCCTCCCCGAGGGGCAATTGACCACGCTGGTCTTATTCCCACCAGGAGAGCCATACGGAATGATGAGAGTGCCATCATCCGACTTGCTCGCGTTATTATTACTGTTGCTCTGTTTCGTGATGGCGAGGGTGTCTCCCTCTCGACCGCCATTATCCGTGTGGTCTATATTTCGACGTAGCCTCTCGAAAATCAAATTGCAGTGCCTTATAGTAAGGCACTTGATCGGGATGAAACACACGTTCTTAACTAGAAGGGGTTGGAAATGTACGTTCGAAACGTAGGACGCCAGGAAGTAAAAGCGTAAAATCATGAACGGAATGTCCACAAGGATTATACCAATCACAGCAGCATGCTTCTTGCAGAAGTAAATATCGCCGAGATCCAAATTCTTTCTGTTCTTTTCTTTCACGAGGGAGATAATCGGAAAGGAATAAGCATTCAGGTACAGAGAAAACGAAATTAAGACTCCTCCAATTATTTTAATCCAAAAATTGGTGTTCTTAACAACGTACGAGAGCTTCACCAGAGTGAAAAGCAACTCGAATATGTCAAACAGGTCTATCACGACGTGGAGGATTAAATTGTTGTGGAAAATCTGTTCATTCGTTATGGTCATTTCGTCTGGGTACAGCTGTCTGTACGACTTCACAGACAGAGCCGTGTATATTAGCGTGCTCAAACTGAGGAGGGCAAAGATAATGCATTTGTTATAGTAATCCGTGTTTGTCTCTTCTGAATAGGCATTTTCGTTGAAGGCGAAGAAGTATATAAAAATGACTTTGAACGAGATGGAGTACACGTAAAGAATCCAGCAAGTGCCTCCCTTGACGGCCGCAAACGATTGGGAGTTGTTGAAGCAGAAGTGGATGAAAATGTATATGTCGAAGGTGCAGAGGAGGAGGATCAGCTTGTTGTACTCGAAGAGGATGTAGTACAGCCCCAGCTGCTGGACGATGAAGGTCGTCAGGTTGAAGAAGAAGGAGATGCGCCACCCGTTCAGGATTTTGGTGATCATCTTGGGGGGGAGGGCGCAGCGGTGAAGAGGTGCAGAAGTCACGAAGCAGTGAGAAGTTACGAAGAGACGAAGTTACCAGGATGACAAGTTCCGAAGCTGCCAAGTGGCGAAAAAATTCTGACCGGCAAGGTAAAAATGACCAAAAAGTGGGGCACAAAAAAAAAAATCACACAGAAGGTACACACAAAGGATGCTCCCCACTCTGCGCGGCAACCGCTATGGTGATCAAACAAAAAATGAAGCACACAAGGAGACAATATCGGCGGCCAGTCTGAATACATCCCTGCTTATATCTTTCAGAACAACCAACTGTTTTGGAACAAATTTGTAGCTAGCTAAAAATGTTCCTTGTTAAAAAAAAAAAATATATGAACGTTCAGATCGGAGGTGCGGCAGACCGACAGAACGGCAGAACGACAGAGCGTACCCGTTGCGGGAAGAAACGAAATGATACGCCATGTGGGTAGGCGCGAGTGGTAAATGCTATGCCAGCGTGCATACGCTTAAAACGCCAATGTGTTTATTTCCCCTACGCGCATGCGAAAAAAAAAACGAGCACTTTGCGTATGCTCATTGAATACACCTGTGTGATTATTCTGTAAAAAAAATTGAGGGGTATAACCCAACTCAGTGTTGTAATTGCGTCAAATGGGATTGTGCCGTATGTGCTGCGGGAAGGGTTAAGAAGTTGGCACGCTGTGCAGCGAAAAGGAAAACGAAAAGAAAAAAAAAAGGGACTTATCACCGTCCACGCGCAAAATGCCGATCTGAGAGCAGCACTTTGTTTACCTTTATGGCTTCCCATCTGGGGTGGGGAAGGGGTATAAAAGAAGGTTGAAAAATGAGAACACCCCCCGTAGAAACTTCTTCGCCCAGACCCTAGCCGAGAGGGGAAATTTTCACCCACTCGCCATGCACATGTCACTATGTGTGTGCCGCATGAATACATATAGGTCAACATGTGTGTCTACCCATAAGAACAACATTTGTGTGTGCCTCTCCCCAGTGACTCATCCGTTTCTGCCTTCCCGTAAGGGAAATGTTCACTCGTGCACAAATCACGCATGAATTTTGCTAATTCTCCCTTGGGCGGAAAAAAAAAACAAAAAAAAAAAAAAAAAAACGCGAAAAAAATGTGCAGACGTGGAAAAAACACCATGGCCAAAGATTAAAGATCTCGATTTGGAGATTAAAAGAAGAAAAGAAAAATGGAATCTCCACAGAATGACGAAGCTACGTTGAGCCTCCTACAAGATATTTGTAGTGAGGCCACCCCGTAGCGTGCGTCAAAGTGACCAGATGTAAGTACCTTCAAAAGGTGCACACAAATGTGCATGCAAATGTTCCTGCGTGTACGTACACACGTAGTTCCTCGCGTGCACGTAATGGTATACTCACTTCGTAGGAGGTATAGAAGGGGAAGACGAAGCTTCCGCTTCAATCCGCCAGAGCCTTCCCGATAAGTGCCAGACAGTATGAATAAACCCGCGCAGGGGAAGGAAGCCGGGGAGAGCGGCAAACCTGGGCAGAGTAACAACCCTGGGGAGGGCGGAAAACTGCAGGAGAGTAGCAAGCCTGGGGAGAGCGGGAAACATGGGGAGAGAGGCAAGCCTTCCACCAGTGGCCAACGCGGCTTACCTAAGGGGAGGCAAAAAATAAAGCCAATCCAAGTCAGGCGAAGCTTGAAGGACATCCTAGTGAACGAGAACCCCAGTCAGCTAATCCTTAATTATAGTGGGAAAAAAATAGCGAGCGCTTTTCCTGATGAGGATGTGAAGAAGCAGGACATTTTAAGTGAGTCCAACACGGAAGAACCAACAGAGGGTGAAGAGAAAAGGGGAAAAGGAGGAAACATGGAAAGACTCTTTAGCATAAAAGCAATCGATAGCCACCAACAAATGATGATGGAGGAATTGAAACAGCTCCTAAGCAAAGAAGACTTAACTGATGAAATGAAAAATAATATTAAATCGCTATATATAGAAGTGCAGGAAATCTATATGGAAATAAAAAACGACTTAAAAAAGAATTGTCCCTCATCGGAGGAGATACTAAACTTGTATCGATCTGACGACATCAACAAGAAGAGTAAGAATGCCATTTGGAAGAGGTTCTGTTTTTACAAAATGCTCAGTGATCAGATGAGTGACATTCACATCTGCACCATCTCGTCGTATAGGCTAAAATATCTGAAAACGATTTATAAGTGGTACTGTAAGAATAAGCGTGTTTTGTTTGGTGGTCGGTTTGGTCATGGCTCTAGGGGGGAAGGGCCCTCTGCTGACGCAGATGACACGGCCACGGAGGACACGACGACGGAAAACACGGCCAGTGATGTTACCACGGATGGTGATACCGCCAATGGGGATACCACCGATGGTGATGCGACCAAAGAAGTGATCGATGCGCAGAAGGGCGTCGTGAAGGGGGTGATAGACGGGAGCGACCCAGTTGAGGCACCTGCCCCCCCCGACTCAGTGACGTGTGTGGAGGGGGGAACATCCCAGACCGGGCATGGCTCATCACCGCGGGGGGGAGAAGAAAATGGGGTAAAGAATAAGGAGGGCGAAAGAGGAGACACAAAGGGGGGTGACACAAAAAACGAAAACAAGGGTGACACAGGACACTATGGGAGGGAAACTTCCGACAATTTCGATGACCTTCTCACCAGGCACATGCAGGAAATAAAGAGACCTGGTGGTGAGGGGGAAAAGCGGGAAGTCCCTTGGAGCAATCATCAACAGGAAGAAGTGCAAAACGAACGGAAAGATGAAATCCTAGAGAGTTACATATTTCCTAGTCCCCTTTTTGAAAAAGGTACACCCGAGGTGAAGGAAGAGAAAAAAACATTTAGCAGTGTAGACAGAAAAGATACCATCCAGTTGGACTACACCGGGGAGGAGGACCTGATGCCTACCCAGATTGACACAAAGAGGATCCTGGAGCTGGAGGAAGAAATCAAACGGCAGAAGCTGCTAATCAAGGAGAAGGAAATGGAGATAATTAACTCTCCAATTGGGATCAAATTTAAGGACATCTTTGGGAACTTCAAGGACATCGACATAAACGAGTGAACCGTTTTGGCGATGTGTGTGTGTGTGTGTGGAGGGTGTCTGTTTAGTTGTGCGTATAGCTGTGTTATAGTTGTGTTTGCGGGGGACCCAGTTGGCACGCGCACAGGGAAGAAGTTATGGAGCTTATCAGCTTAGCCCTTCTTGAAGGCCTCCTCACTGTCAGTCTGGGCAGACGCAGAAGAAGTGAGCGCGTCAGCATGATACCTACACGGATTCGGTCATATGGATACTCACACAGTCCTATGCATACTGGCACGACCATATGAACGTACATACGTTTACCCACGGAGGTGCCCTCTCCGCGAGGCGAGTCAAAAGTAATTCAGGCAATTCTCAAACAGGACTGTATAATCGTAGGAATATTTTTCGTACACGCTGGGGTGTACGGTGGGCTCGTGGAAGGCGCCTTTTTCTTGCTGATTTTTGGAAGTGTCGGCCCGTTTTACCTCTCGTCTGCCTTCTGATAGAGAATGGAGGAGGATGGTATGTGTTGTTAAGAAGAGGCCTAGGGAACTGCAGCCGGTGCGTAATGCAAGGAAGGGCGAAGTGGCACAGTAGCGACGTAGCGGCGTAGCGGCGTAGACCGCGGCTCGCAATGCCCCAGTTCCTTTGCCGCTCTGCGCTTCGCTGGCCTTCACTTCTCAACGCTTCGCTGGAGTCCACTGCTCCGCACTCCACGCCTTACCCGAAGCCCCGCTAAGGTGCAGAAAGAGCGCCTGCGTGAAGATGCTCTCCATGGCCACATCGCGGTCCACTTTGGAAAAAATCAAATACATAACGGAGAAGATAACATTCACAGAAAAGATCGACAAGACGAAGCAAAAATTTATCGCTTCCTCCCTGAGTAAGAGGAAGCACGAAAAGAAATATAGCACCAACTTAATGGCAATCTCTTTTACGTGACAAAAAAACAAAAAATTGTCTACTCGTGTATTTTTAATTAGATTTTTGCTGATTATGATTCTGTTAAGCATGATAGGTCCCTTCATGTGTTTGATAAGTTTGAGGAGAAAGGTGGAAACAACTGATATGGGTGTTAGCAGCTCTTGGTCCGTTTCTGCGTTCTGTCCCGCAGTTCCTTTCGCTTCATCTCTGCTGCGCGTTTTTACTCGTCTTCGATACGTCATGTACTTTCGCCCGAGGAGCATGTAGATGAACATATACGTGTCCGCGAGGAAGAGGTAGGCCTGCGCAGGGTAGCGGTGTATAGCGGTGAATAGCGGCGGCATGGGGGATCTTCTGAGGAGGTGTCTTTGCCAATTTCCCTCGTTTAATCGCGCCACCTCTGCCGCTTCCCCCTGTTAACCGTCTTACCAGATAGCCAAAGAGGAAGAGAACCACCAGCGTGTTCTTATTCTTATTAAAATAGTCCAGCATGTCATACGATGGGTTATATTTGGACATGATGAGGAGGACGAAAAAGAATGAAAGAAGGTTAAAGACATACATTAAGGACATGAAGATCCCATCGAATAGGGAACAGGTAACTACATAGAGAAGGAAGGAACAAAATGAATAAGCTAAAATGATGAAAGAATTGATTCTGAGAATCCAGGAGTCTTTCAACGCGTTGATATTCCATAGGTAAGTCAATTCATACAAATGCCGATTTAGGTCTTGGTCGAAATCCATTGTGTAGGTAACCACGAGGATTGCAATTTTTGTCGCTATTAGAATGAAGAAGAAGAGGAAGATGAGCGAGTAGCCCATGGAGTTCTTCTCTATTTGGTCTACATAACATGACATGTATCTTTTAAAATTCACCCCGTTGTATTTTAAATAGTGAAAGTAGAACCGTGGGAGGATTTTCTCGTAACTTAGACTGTCAATACGCCTGTACTCGGCATTTTGAATCACGTCTATATTTATCGTGTCGATGGAGGGGTAGCTCCTGCTGAGGAGCTCCGTGTTCACGTGATTGCTTCCTTTGAAGTGGAGGCTGCTTCCCTTGAAGTGGAGCCTGCTTCCCTTCAAGTGAAGGCTGCCTGATCGTATGTGTCGCCTCTGTTTCGGTTGTTCGTCTGGGTGGTGCTTTGAGGATTCTTCTGAACGGGTTTCTTCAGACGTATCGGTGGAGAATTCACACGTATCGCTGGACATTTCACACTCACTGGTGAACATTTCACCCTCGTGGGGGGAGCTGCCCCCCTTGACTGAGCTTGCCTTGCGGCCCTTCTCGCCCCTCCTTCGGTTGTAGAACTTGGACTTGCGGTAGATGCGCGATCCGTGGATGATGGCAAAGCAGAGATTTTTCATCATAAACTGCGGGGAACCTGCACAGAGGGGGAGGAGAAGCGGGGGAGAGGCTATCAGCGGGGTGTCAGAAGTAGGTGATAGAGGAAGCCACCAGCGGGGTGATGTCGGGCCTCCTCGCCTGGCGATGCTCATTACACGAGGTGGCCGAGAAAACCAGGTAAAGGAACAGCCTTGCTGTGAAGAGACACACATCAGTGAAGAAGAAGCTGTATATGCTGATGTACTTGAGGCAGGACATGGCGTCCCCGCCGACCTTGGACTGGAGGAGGGAGGCCTCAATGGAAGTAGAAGCTAAAGCGGCGGAAGAAGGGGAGAAGGAGGAAGTGACCGCTGCTATGCCCCGAGTTATGCCCCTACTAATCGAATGCTTCCCTTCCAATTGTGCAGGCCCCCCCAGAGAGCTACCCCTCCTGGTAAGAGCCCCACTAGGAGGGTTCCCATAAAGGTCCTTTCCTCCCCTGTTGGCAGCATTCTGGTTGCAGCTCCACCTGGAGAAGGCCCCATCACCGCTGTAACTGTGTAGCAAAAGGGGTCCACTGGAGGGATGGTCTCCTACTTGTCCCCCCCCTTTAGCGGAGAGCTTCCTCCTCTTGTTACTTTCGTAGGAAAAACTCGGAAGTGAGTAAGCATGGATGGCAATGTTCACGCAGAGCAGCACACCAAATAGGATGAAGACGGTTTGGTAGGCATGCAGACAGAAGGAATAAAATTCGATGAGACTCTTCCGATCCATGGAAGCATGGACAAACAGATCTGGGTTAGTAAAGACAGATAGCTCCTGCACCACTCGAAAGTGGTAAAGGAGAAAATGCAGATTAACGGAATAGAAAAAATCAGATATATCGAGAAAATCAATCGCCACGTGGGTTATTATCAGGAGACAAAAGAAGATCTCCACATTGATAAAACGAACTTTGAGCAGATCAAAATCGGTGACGAAAAAGAACAGAATATAGACGAGTATAGAGATGACGATCGTGGAGCTGACGATGTGGATGCTGTCTACGTAGGTGTCCACTTGTATAGGGAACCGTACGTTCGGTGACGCGGTTGATGGTAAGGCCCCTAACAAGGGTGATGGTAGGATAAATGACGCGACTGATGGTAAGGCCCCTGACAGGGGTGATGGTAGGGATGGCCCCCCTCCATCTGGCTCCTCATGCTGGATAATGAGGGCCCTCGGAAGGGAGACGTAATAAATCGCCGTTATCTTAGCCACGACGCTGTAGACGTAGATCATATACATGTGCGTGTTGTTGGCTGATCGGACTTGTAGGTAGAGGAAGATGGTGAGGAGCCCCGCATCGATCAGCAGCACGTACATTTTGCTGGTCATCAGTTGCCAGGATAGAAGCCCCTCTTGGGTGACTATCGCCGCCAGAAGCAGCAGCTTCAGAAGGAACGTGGCGCGCTTCATGAGGAGGATTCAGGGGAGCGTTTGGCTAGGCGGAGCGCTCTGTATAGGCGAACCCATCCGTGTAGACGAAAGGGAGCAGAGCACTCGAATGAAGTCATTTTTCTCTACTT
>NW_008481844.1:51395-99818 GCF_000524495.1 Plasmodium inui San Antonio 1 | reverse complement strand
GAGCCACAAGAAGGGGCCCTTTTTAAAACGTCCCATTTGAGGGCCCCTCTTTGAAGTACCTCATTTGACGCATCACAGGTAGGGTGACATCAATGAAGGACATTTTGGCGTGAGCGAGTCTATCTCATGCGGATATATACTTCTAGTCATCCTCCCAAATGCGAAGTGTTAGGAAAGAGGTGTAGCTTCTTTGCGCAAGGGAACCTTTATCGTGTGTACTAGCTAGCCGTGGGTATTAAACGGGGCACCATACATCTCCACGTGTGTACGTACATAGTAAGGGGGGTGAGGGGGGCTGCCCCCTCTTCTTGGGAACTGCTTCCGAGCATATTGGCTCCAAAATTTTGTTGCAGAGCGGGAGGGGCAAACGTGTGTGAGAGCCCGTTTGGTGATTTTTCCTCCACCTGGTGCGCACGTAGCAGTAGACCACTGCGACCAGGGGGGGGAAGTAGCATCACGAGGATTTCTCAATTGCACAGGTAACCCGAGGGGGAAGTAACATCGTAACCATTTCACAATTGCACAACTGACCAGGGGAACAACATTCCAACATGGAAAATACAAACATATCCGTTCATCCCACTTTACAGTGACATCCATGAGGAGAAAAGAAGTGCAAATATAATTTAGCGTCCCTTCGCTGGTTCCCACAATTAGCACGTTTATTTTCAACTCACATGGGGAGGCTGCACAAAAGGAAAGAAAAAAAAAAGAGGAACAGGAACAGGAAGGGAAACATGTATGTATACCCTCACGGTGTAGAAGTCGAATGTGTGGACTAAAGAAAAAAAAAAAAAAAAAAAAACACCAACTGTAGCAGCAGGAGATTGGCGCTGATTGACTGACTGGAAGAGCCTTAGAATAACCCCGCGTGCATACAGGAGATGTGACGTGTATTTTATTGTGCCCCCTACCTTCTGTACAAAATATCCTGTATCGTTTGAATTCCGTGTGGTGATGCAGCCAAGCGACTTCAGCGGGGGTAGATTGGCATGCTGGGAGGAGGTTATGCTTTTTTTTTTCTCTGCAGCGAACCAGAAGTGAAAAAGAAAAACAGAAAAAAGGAAAAAAAGGGAAACAACAAAGCAGGAAGCAGCGATGAGGAAGTAGTTAACAGAAAGAAGCACTCCGCGGCAATCCGTTAAGAACCACGAAGAGTCCCTAATTCCCAGGGCGAGGTGAAACATAAAAGAAACACTTCACCCCCTACCTGTGGTCACGTTCTGCATTTTTCTTACGCTGTTCCCCCAGGAACATATTCTGCCATCGCGCAGTTGGGTTGAAGTTGCATGAGTATATTCCTTCCGCACGGTTAGCGGTAAGTGTGTTTAGTTGGCTATTTATTTTTTTTTTTTGGAACCCCCCTAAGGTGTACGATGTAAAAGGGAAGAAAGCGCGGGACGTGGCATGAGAGAGTGTAGCTTCGGATGTACTGAACTGGCCTGATCGCACATCTGAAGGTTGGTTTATTTTCCCTCTTTTTTTTTTTTTTTTTTTCTTCACCCCTTTAGTCGCGAATTTGCAGAGGAAACTTCGCGTGAGATACCGAAGAAGTACCCCCCGCTGAAGTACTCCCCGTTGTATGCACACCAGGCGAGCATGCGGGAGAGGGCTCCGTCCCTGATAGCAACATCATAAGTGGTAGCAGTGGTATAGCAGACAAGCGGGAGGTAGGGTCACCCCACATGTAAACTTGGCTGCGCAGGCCGATTCCCATACCTACCATGCAGGGCACGCGTAAAATGCAGCTGCTGGGGCAGCATCTGATGAGGAGAGTCAAATGGAGCAGCGCCGCCGTCGTGCCATACTCCACGAAAATAAGTCCAGTGGAAATCTCCAAAATTCTGGAGAAGAAATTCGAACACTTCGATTTTAAGACGTCCGCGAACGAAGTGGGATATGTGTTAAGTGTAGGGGACGGGATATGCAGAGCCTTCGGATTGAATAATGTGAAGTCATCGGAGCTGCTAGAAATCCACAACAGTGATGCATCTGCAGGGGGGGGCTCAGACGTCACGTATGGAATGGCGACAAACCTGGAATACGATAACGTCGGGGTAGTTATCTTCGGAAATGACAGAAACATAAAAGAAGGAGACATAATAAAACGGACCAACAGGATTATCGACGTGAGTGTAGGTCCTGAATTACTCGGTCGAGTCGTAGACGGGTTAGGAAAAGAGATTGATGGAGGGAAGCCCATTGAGACAAAGGAGAAGAGGAAGATAGAAATAAAGGCACCTGGAATCATTGCACGTAAGAGCGTAAACGAGTCTATCATTACGGGAATAAAGTGTATTGATAGTTTAGTCCCCATAGGAAGAGGACAGAGAGAGTTAATCATAGGGGATAGACAAACAGGCAAGACAGCCATAGCAGTGGATACCATCATTCATCAGAAAAATATTAATGAACAAGTGCCGGACAATGAGAAAGTGTACTGTATTTATGTTGCCATTGGACAGAAAAAAAGCAACATTGCAAAATTGGTGAATCTTCTAAAAAAATACGATGCGTTGAAATATACCATCATCGTGAATTCGAGCGCGTCGGATGCTTCTCCCCTTCAGTTCTTAGCTCCATACACCGGATGTGCTATGGCAGAATACTTTCGAGACAATGGGAAACATGCGCTGATTATCTTCGATGACTTGAGTAAACAGGCAGTTGCTTATAGACAACTGTCCCTCCTTCTGAGGAGACCACCAGGGAGAGAAGCCTACCCAGGGGATATCTTCTACATTCACTCGAAGCTGCTCGAGAGGTCCTCAAAACTGAACGACAGTCTGAAGGGGGGAAGTCTCACAGCGTTGCCAATCATAGAGACGCTAAACAACGATGTGTCGGCTTACATTCCCACGAATGTCATTTCGATAACAGATGGACAGATTTTTCTCGAGAGCGAACTGTTTTACAAAGGAATAATTCCAGCGATTAATGTCGGATTGAGTGTCTCTCGGATAGGAAGTAGTGCCCAATATAAGTGTATGAAGAAACTAGCTTCCTCTATGAAGTTAGAACTGGCTCAGTTCCGTGAGATCGTCGCCTTTTCTCAGTTCGGCTCAGACTTAGATGCTTCAACGAAGAAGCTCATCGAGAAGGGGAAGATCTTAACGGAGATACTAAAGCAGAAGCAATACTCCCCCGTCAGCATCAGCTACCAGATTTGCCTCATCTATGCCGCAACGAAAGATTACCTCGCTAGTCTTAGCATCGAAAAGGTGCAAGACTTTGAGAAGCGATACTTTGAGTACCTCGATAGCAACTACGCCGATGTGCTGAGGAAGATCCAGACCAACTGCGACTTGGGTGAGGTGGAGGACCAGATCAAGGAGAGCATCGAGCGCTTCCTCGAGCTGTACAAGGGGGAGGCCTGATCAGGGGAGCGGCGTGGCAGCGGCGTTGGAGAAGCGGAGCGACCAGGCTGCGGAACGATCATGCTTCCGAACGATGAAGCTGCCTAGCCTCTCTAAACGGAGAGCCCTTCCTAGGGAAGAACAAATTTATTATTAACGTGTCTTTCGGGTTGCTGACGAGTCGGACGCGTGTTCAACCATGAGAAAGGCGCGACACCCAAGGGGGGAGTAGGGGATATACCATCCGAGGAAAAGAAGAATCTCTTCTTAGAAGTCAGCATAGATCCTTGCTACTGCCCTGGCCGTGTGCGAGGCATCAAAACGTTTTATCCCTTCCACACCTCTTTGAGCTGCACTAGTATGGCATAGTACAGCGACCTCCTGCTTACCAAAAAGTTTCTCTGCACGAAATGGTATGAAAGGAGATTTTTGCAATTCTGGAGCATTTGCTGCTGAGTTGTTTCATCCAAGGGGTGGAGCTGTGCAGAGGGAGGGGATGCGGGGGACATCATCACCCCATGGGGGGTACCGCTACGTCGATCTTGTCCCCCAATTGAACTTTTCTCCAAATGCTGGCCTATTTGTGGAAGGAGACCCTTCAAACATTCCTCAAATTTTAACACGTCAAAGTTTAAGTTAAGAGTGAGTTCTGTTGAATTTGTCGTCTCAGACATAGTGGCAGTCGTTCTTGTTTGTTTTCCTCGTGGGCTGTTCGATTTGTCACTCATGGAGTCACTCTCCAGGGTGCGTATCCTCCTGGACGCAATCTTGTGTGCACTCTTCCAAAGAAACAACTCGAGAGGGAAAAAATAAGGCCAGTGGATTCTTCCAAATTTTCTCTCAACATAGCGGACGTGTTTTAACCTTACCCTTCTCGCGCGGTGACCCTGACGGATTAGCATGTGGAGGAGAGCGCACAGAAGGGGGGGGGCAGTCTCCTCGGTAAGCGGGTCGGTAAGCGGGTCGGTAATGTGCTCCCTAATCTGCTGCTTAATCTGAAACACCAGACGAAGGAGGTACAACTGCAGCGGCTTGTACACATGTCTGCACTGGGTGAAGAGGATGAATAAAAATATCTTTACCTCATCGGGGAGGGAGGCCAAGTTGTATCGAAGTAGCCACTTCGAAATGGAGAAGTAAACGGTGGAGTGGTAGAGGCCACTCAGGCTGTAGGTGACGATGAAGGTGATCATGTCGTCCAGCGTAAAGCAGTGTCTGTTCCTCCTAAGTAGGTTTTCCATCTGGGTGTAGAGGTCGTGCGTGTGGTCATCCGGATAGCGCTCCATCGGGGAAATACGCGAACCGGGTGAACCAGGACAGCCGCGTATATTGCTGCCTATATTGCTGCCTAGATTGCTGCCTAGACTGCTGGCTGAACCGGGAGAGCGCCCCCCTTTGAGCGCCAAGTAGGCGACCCGCACCTTCGCAACGAGCGACTTGTCCAGTATCGGCTTATTCCCCCCGCACCCGGTGTGCACATAGAAGTACCTACTGCTAAATTTCGCATGGTTTTTCTGCAACTTAGTCTCGAGGTGGGCCTGGACCGCTGCGCCTTTCAAAATGGACATATTAAAATGATAAAGGATGATTAGGAAGCGCTTCATCTGGAAGGGCGCGCCGTCAAGGTAGTTCGATAGCATCATCAGGAGGAAGTTGGCGCTGTTTTGTGGAGTTTTCACGCGAGGTGAAGTGGCCATTTGGCAAGTGGACTTCACCGCAGGGGGGAACGCTATGTCGGGTGTTTTTCCGAAGTTATGAGGCCCCTGCGCCGCCAGTCGTGCCTGCCTCCTCGCGGTGATAACCCCCTCATCGTCTATCCCAAACTTGCTTAGTATAATTCTGTGGAGAGTGTCGTAGTTGGGAGTATCCCCTCCTGGGAGCTGACCCTCTGGAAAGGGCGACTCCCCAATTGGAAGGCAACGCCGACTGTCCTCTTCCTCCACCATAGTGCGCACCTCCTGGTAGCGGTACGCCCTCACGGTGTTGACTATTTCGAGCAGGTTCTCCATTCGGTCAGTGGGGAATGTGTCTTCTTCACTTGGCTTCACCGTCTTAGAGTGAGGTCCTCCTGTTGCGGCTTCTCCGGTTGCTCCTGACGAGGCTGCCCTTGATGTTTCCTGTGTTGCTCCTGCTCCTGCCGCTCCCCCCCCGGCTGCACCAAACTTGCATACCGCAACGAAGATGTGGAACCAGTTGGATAAGTTTATAAGGTACACATTCTTCATGACGCAGGTGAAAATCTCGTAAAAGGTTTTTTCCACTTGGCTGAGAAGGAGCTTCTCCTTCCGATGTGGGATCACTTCCCCGTCTGAGCGGTTACTTCCCCTGTCAACATAGTGCACAAATGAGTTGCTCATATAAAGCAGACATTTCGCAAGACAGTTTAACTGCGATTTGTAGAAATGTTTTCTCCTATACTGTGCGCTGAAGTAGACGTTGTTTACGATGCGTGAGATGGTATCCATTGCTTCAAACAGGGGAGGAAGATTCTGAGCCGGATTGAGGTCAGACAGGTGAGAAACGTTAGAGAGGCTTTCTTCCTGGCTGTGCCAGTTCTTCGCTTCGTTAGTTTCTTGGCCTGGTAATATAGTAACCTCTTCCGATTGGTCAATTTGACATGGAAGGAGCGGCTTCTCCTGGAGTGGAAGCTGTCCCCTGGAGGGGGTTCTCCCCTGGGTATGCTCAAATAGGTCGTAAAATGAGGGTACCTGTTTGTCGGGCAAACTGATCTCTTGGTGGGAGGCCCACCAGCGGGTGAGTCTCCAAAGGGGGGAATCCTCTCCATAGTCAATCTTAGACATACGTTCACAACTGGAGGGTAGATTTCTTCTTCCCCTACGCAGGTCAGAAACAATTTGAGGAAGATTATCTCTGCAGAGAAGATTCTCCAGATGGGATGAACTATTGTGATGATATACCATCCGAAGAAATCTCAACAGCACCTTCACATTCTTATCTGTAACTTTGGTGTTCACCTGATACATGTGCTTCAACTGATCGTATTGACTACTTTGTAGTTTTTCGAATGGGGTGGAGAAGGAGAAGGCCATTTTCATTTTTCTCAATGTGTTACTTTCTTGTGTTGGTTTGGAGGAGAACTGGTTTTTCTTGGCTGGATCATCACACTGGAGGGCGGTCTTCACATGGGTGTCCCTGTTTGGCTGGTTCACCTCTTGCAAGTCGCAAGTAGCTTCTTCGCTGGATGCCTCCCCGCTGACACGATCGCAAATGGCACCGCCCACTCCTTGCCCCGTAATGTAGGAGGGGAAGACCTTCACTTTGGTGATCGTCCCCCTCGTATTGAAGCAATCCACATGGCTACTCACTGCTAACCCATTTAAGTGGTCTATGCAGAGGTTGTAACTCCCTAGGGTTAGGACTCTCTGTATGTATTGATACTCCTGTTTCTTCCTTAGGACATCCACATTTTCGATGAATATTCTCCTGTGCAGCTGCACTGACAGGTCGTTAAAGAGAAGGTCCAGGTAGATATTTTCTCGACGGGCACACCATTCCATGTAGTGTAGATAGTCCCATTTTAGATCCCCTTCAAGGGGAATCCTCTTTGTCTCCATCACAATTTGAAGCAGCTTCTTCTTAAGGATGTCATCTAGCCGTTCCTCCTCCGTTTTGAAGTCAGGGGTGATGGCGAAGAGGTAGGAACCTTTGGACAACAGGTTCAATATCTGTGGAAGGGTAATCTTGTGTGCATTTCTAGTTAGGAAGCGGACGTAGTTACTTCTAACATGGCAGTTCACATGGAAAAGGTTTGTCTCGTTTATCAATCTGAGACATTGGGTGAGAGTCATTTGGTCCTTATCAAGGAGGCTCCTCAAGTAGTGCACTGCTCTGGAGGCATATTTTAATTGCTGGGGGAAGAGATACAGGAAAAAGAGAAACTCCGTCTTGGACATCACATAGCAGTTGTGACTTGCGTATTTGTAGATGCAGCTCAGAAGGGTATCTCTCTGCTTCTTACTTATTATGTATTTATTTTTTCTTATGTTGTTGAGTAGCGAGTATATATTTTTCATTTTTATTTTTTGGATAAACTTCATGTAGAGGAGTTCCTCCTGGGACAGATCGTACGTGTCTCGCAGGGTCTTCTCAGACTTCCGGCACTTTCGCTCCCTCGCAGGGGCAGCGACGTTAGCGGCGTTGCCCTTGTTAGCGGTGGTTATGGCCGCTATCACCCCTGACTTCGTTGACTTCGCTGACGAGACCAACCCCCCACCCATGGGCCGCCCTGCCCCCCTCTCGAACCGCTCAATCTCCGCCTTGGTCCTCACGTACACATATTTATCCTTCTCAAAGAAGTACTTACTCGTTTTCTTTTCCTTTCCATTTAGGTCAATCCGCACGACCTTTTCATGCCTCGACAGGGCTAGGAGCTTTTCCCTGTACTCGTTTAGGGCCCCTGTCTGTTGCTTCTTCCTGTGGGTCCTGAGGGCCTGGCGCGCGCCCGCAGAGGCGCCCCTACAGCCGAGCTGCATGGGGGGCGGGTGACCATACGGCAGTGCGGTGTCGTAGTGTTGCAGTATCGCGGCAACGGAAGGACACCACTACCCCTTGTGATGATCGCTCAGATGAAACAACATCACGCAGGGAGAAAACTGTGCGCGGAAGCGGTGTGTGTATTCTCCTCAGGAAGTCAACACATACACGCGAGGATGCGCTTTCCCCCCTAAGAGAAGATCGTCTTGACGCCCCGGGCTGTACCTCTGTTGTAACGGCTGCGGTGGAGTACGTAACACTTCTCTGCGCATTAAGCCGCATCTTTTTCTCTCGCATCCACATTCGTGCTGGAAGCGTGCTTTACAGGGTGTGCCTTCAACGCACATGGGATGGGTTAGAAGCGGCTATGAGGACTCCCACCCCTAGGAAGGGGGTTCAGGGGAAACAAGTCGACCCACTTTTCCAACTGCACCTGGAACTTGCAGAAAATGTTGTCACGCTGTTTTGCGCATTTAACCATCGGACGTTGTGCCCCTAACCATAGATCGTTCCGCTTAGCGGTTGGGGCGGGTCATTCTTCACTCGATTAACGAGTCAACGCTGAAGCTGCCCCTCTTCCATTTAATTCACTATTTTAAGTGTTCTTTGCGTGGCAAAAAAAAAAAAAAGATACAGAAAAATTGGTGGGGCGCCTCCAACGAGGGGCAGCAAGGGAGAAGCGGCAAATGGAAGGCCCCAAATAAACGATGACAAAGAAACGGGGACAAGGAGAAGGTGATACAAAGCAGACTTCCAATCAGCCACGTGGCAACGGGCAGAGTCTCCCAAAAAAAAAACTCCGAAAAAAAAAGGAGAGATAATTTTCCCCTTTTACAAAAAGGAATAGAATGAGATGCTGCTTCTTGGCAGGTAGTGAAGCTCAAATGCGAAGGGGCATGAAATAAGTGCGGATTGCATTATGAAGGTGTGTTGAGCAGGTGCGATGGGGGTGTAGCAAGCCTTGTATGGGAATGGTTCTCCAGGTAGTGTAGCTTTAGGCTCTATCACTTAATATAGTTACCTCGATGTATAGTTCGTTTGAACCGTTCCTGTGAACCGTTTCCCTTGCTCTTCCCCTTCCACTACTAATCAGATGACTTTCTTTATTTTACTTATCTTGTCGAGGATGATATTTTTGTTTACCTCGTATATGTATCCCCCCAGGATGATGTTGTCAAAAAAGTAGTAAAGAAAGTGGAAGTTAAAGAGAAGGTCCAGCTCGCAGACGTTGGTGAAGAAGGTGTCTAGCAGTTGTGCCATGAAATGGATGAACTCCAAAATGTAGAGCTCGTTCTCGTTCTCGATGCAGACGACGAAGTAGAGACCTGCGCGGGGAAGCGGCGGAGTGAGGGGAGGAATGAGCTATTTGAGCAGCGGGATCAGCAGTGCCAGGAGCGGAAGGTATCGGGGGATGACCCTTTCGCGGCGAGCCAACAAAATGTCGCACAAGAGAAATTGTAGGGCTTACAACCGTCGCAGCTACAAAGGCCGCTGCCACCGGTATGTTCCTATTTTTCTGCCTACCTGCGTACAGCCTGTAGACAATTTTGAAATTCTCGTAGACGAAGATATTCGCGTAGGACCTACTCCTGTTGATTAAGATTTTGTTGATGTCTCTTTCGATCTTCTTCTGCTTGGCTTCGTTGCAGTTGATGTACCTGAGGGGGGGAGAGGTGAAGAAGTTGCAGGGCGTGAAGAAGTTGTGGCAAAGGGAGGAGCGGCATGAACTGCTTCCAATCGTGGGGCGCCGTACAGGAGGAGAAGTGCTGGACATCTGCACGGCTCGTAACGCCTCGCACTTACCATTTTGAAAACCGTGTCTTCCCCTGCCTATTCTGCAAAAGGATAAAATTCAGCATTTTGAAAAGGGAGGAGGGGGGCTATGCCAGTGGAGGGGGTTCCCAAGAGGAACAAGTGCGACTAGGTTGTGATGGTTCTGCGATTGTTAGGTGGTTTAACTTCGGGTCGCCTTCACTACGAGGCAACCTCAAGCGTAAGGAAGGTCCCACCCGGGGGGAGAGACAAACGCAATGGCGAATGGGGTAGAGGCGTAGCAACAAAGGGAGAAAGTTACTGCAGGTAAGTTTTTCCACCATCCCAAGGGGGCGATTTATAAATATGCATCGTGCGTGCGTGTGCTGGTCACGGTTAGGTAACATCGATTATGCACGCTTCACTACCATCATCATGGTAATCCTGCCCCTCGGTGAACGCTAAACCATTCGGTCCTCCTCAAAATAGTAGGTTTTTTTCTGTGCGGATTGCATCTCATTGGTGTGGGGACGGGCCAATCATGGGTTGCCTTCCTCTGTTCTGCTTCGTATTTGAAGAAAAAAAAAAAATAATTCTGATGTGATCATGCCCACAATCCACGAATGGTGTGCTTAGCCCGGTGTCTGTGTCTGTTCGGGGGAAGGTCCAACCAGGTGTCGATTAACTTCACCTGTGCGCATAAGTAAAAACAATTCGAGCCGCTTCACCTCCCCTGCGTTAAAAATTAAAAATGGGTGTAATCCTCCTACGCAAGGAGAGCAATTCTTTTTGTCACATGAATTTTCTGTTATATTGGCGGATGGCTTCGGGTTCGGCTTCACATTGGAGGAGGGCTCCTTTTGGTTAGTAAGAATGGGCGCGTATATACACATACATACACATGCATATATATAGCCTCTCTTCGCAGATTGTCGCTGTGGAAGTAACCCTACTTCCAGAGGCGGGACACTACGATGGGGAGCAGTTCTTCCGAAGTTGGGGATGCACTCGTAGGAGGTACCAAACGTGTTAGGAGCAACTTCGCACTGTTATGATAAAAACCCGCGTGTCATTGCGCCACCCTTGTGCAAAGTCAAATGGGTAAAACAAAAAAAAAAAAAGTTACGCATGAGGTTTTTTCTTTTTTGTAACTCCTCAAATGGAGGAAGAACTAAAATTTGTTCGAAACGGGAGAATTTGCGAAGCTGCGTAGGAACGCTCCAAAGGTTTATCCGCTCGCGGAATTATTTATTTATTATTTTATTTTTTTATTTTTTTTTTCTTTTATTTATTTTTTTTTTGTTTATTTTATTATTATTATTTTTTTTTCCTGCTTTCCTTTCGCTCCGAGCGCATCCCATTTGCGTGGTTCCTTTCGACAGTCCCTCCACGCGTTTTATTCTAGTCCATTGGCCAGGCCTGTCCACGTTTTGCTGCGTTTTTCTTCTTTTAACTTCTAGTGGAGCAATCTTGCTGTTTTGTCCCCCCTGGGCAATGGCCCTTCACTTCTTTTAACCCCCACGGGACAGGCCTACGGGAACCGATGCAGATCGACCAAACGACATACAGAAGAAGTTACACCAATGGAATGGAGCCATAGCTAAACTAAGGGAAAAAGAAAAAAAATAAATAAATAAAACGCCTGTACGAATTCAAAATGAGGTTCTTTACATGTCAAGTAAAAGGAAGGTGTCCCTTCACACCCAAAGGAGTTCGCTATATGTCGTCCAAAAAGATATCCAACGTATGTTGCGTTCATGAGAGCGGTGCATGCCGGGCGCGTCCAATTTGCCAATCAGTGCAGAACAGTTGAGGGTTATTTTTTGGGCACACAATGACACTGACCCCTTGGTCGTCTCACACGTATGTACCGAGTGCCCCACATGAGAAAGACGACAAATTGGCCAATTCTCCTAGCATATCAGGCTACCATATGCATATGTTACTTATCCAGTATGCTTCTCCCCCTTTTTTAGTACTACCCCCCACAGGGGCCGAGCGTTAAAGACATGGATGAGGAGTACAAGAGGTTCCTTCAGTTGAAGAGAAGAGAAAAAGTTTTACCCGACAATAAAATTACAAGCATTGATATTAATACGTTTAAAAAGTATAAGCACAAAAACAACCCCATTTTTTCCACCGAATTTAAGGTGTTCATAACTGGTTTCTTAATTTGCGGGTGGTGCGTTTTTGCAGTTTACCTGACGGTGAGGATTATGTCTCCTGACGATTTCGAATGGGTGGAAAATGAGAGGAAGAGACTGGAGGATGCCAAAAGGAAAGTTATGATAATAAAGGAAAGGGGAAAGGAGGTGGACCCCGTGTGAGGAGAGGGGAATCGTTCCCAATTTGTATTAGCCATTTGGAAAAGGAAATAAAAAAAAAAAATACAAAATAGAAAATGCGAAAACGTTGCAACAAAAAAGTGCCTGAACAGGCAAGGTTATGAAGGGTGGTATGACAAACCAAAATAAAATAGCTATTTTATTTTTTTTTTCTCCGTCTGCAATGTGCTCTTTTTTGGCTACCTACCTATGCACAACATGCAAAACACCTGAACAGTTCATATTTTTTATTTTGTTCAATTTTTTTTTGTGAAAAGAGCACTCCGTCTTTTTAGAAACCATCATGTGAGGGACTAAGCGGTGGAGGTGTGCATGCGCAACGATTTTGTCATTTTTTTGCCACTTCTCTTTCGGTGTTGGTAACGTGTGAGGCAGCGAAGGATCGTGCTTTTGTTCCACCCCATGGTGTATTTGGGGGGCAATATAATGATGATCGGCAAATCGTTAGTGACCAACGAGGAATGGAAAATGATTAGTGACGAACAATGAGTGACCATGTCTCAACAGCACAGTAAAACAACGGTTGCGCCAAAGCGACATGCCGTCCTTTCGGCCGACTGAAGAATTATGCCCATCGTCGTGCGTGCATAACGATGTTGCCCCTTCCGTGTGGGCGATCATCCCCACCAAATGAAAGAGACAAAATGTGCCCCCTCCTTTTTTCCCGAGAGTGCATTAAGTCCATACTCTCATTAACTGTTGCGCAATAGAGGTAGACATGAACGTTCCACTTGGTCGTGAAACGTTCGCTTGGTTCTATTTTTCGCGGAAACGAAACTCCTATGTGTGCTCACCTTCCCATTTGTTCCTTCCCTTTTGCTGGGAAGAATTGCTCCAAAAGATTGGAAGGGTGTGCGTGGGAAGGAATGGGGGGTTGGTTACAAAGTGACACCTAACCTGTGTTACACATTTTGGTGCGTCGGTTAAGCGGTTTTAAAATGAATGGTACTTGCGAGGAGGAAGTCTTTTTTGTTTTCGTTTTTTTTCCTTTCTTTTTTCCTTTTTTTTTCCTTTTTCTTTCCTTTTCTTTTCCTTTCTTTTTCCTTTTCTTTTCCCTTTTTTTTCGTTTCTTTTTCCTTTTCTTTTCCCTTTCTTTCCTTTCTTTTTCTCTTTGGGCATCTGATCCTTTCCAGTTGGGGGTTACTCTTTTATCGTTGATGCCCGCGGGACACAAGTACCCCTTTCGCGTGTTTGGCACTCCTTTGATCGGTCAGTTTTTGGATTTTTGGATTGTACAGTTGACACTTTTTCCGCTTTGCGAGACTCGCGGTAGAATTGTTACAGGCATTCTCGCGTGGAAGGTTGCCTCCACGCATTGATATTTTTCCACGTGTGTACGTCATGGAGAGGAAAAAAATTTCCGTGCCCCTTTGCGCTCGCGCACACGACTGTAAATAATATAATCTGGCGCCAACGTAAACGTGTGTGTGTGCTTCTTTTTTTTTTTGCTCAGCATAGTGCCGTGCAACCCACAACACTCAGTTGGTGCTGTTCTCACCTGTGGAGATGGCGTGGTTTTGCCCATTCGGAACGAAGAAAAAAAAAAAAAGAAAAAAAGAAAGCGAAGGAAAAAAGAAGGGCAAAGAAAGGAGAAAAAAAGGAAACTCAACAGGCGTGATAAACGTAACAAACAAAAAAAAAAAGAAAAAAAGAAAGCGAAGGAAAAAAGAAGGGCAAAGAAAGGAGAAAAAAAGGAAACTCAACAGGCGTGATAAACGTAACAAACGTGACAAACATGACAATCGCGCCAAACGAAACAAACTTTTTTGAACCCCCTTTGTATTACTGCGCACACCATGAAGAGGAAGGAAAAAAAAAAAAAAAACGTTGACACGAAAACACCTTGCTCACCTTATGCGTTCACACTGAAGGGGAAAAAAAAAGAAAAAAAAAGAAAAAAATCCCTTTCCGTGCAAGAAGCCTTTTTTGTACATATTGGAAAGTGCGCAATAATAATGTCCCTTTGAATTGTTGTCTTTTTTGAGTGCTAGAAAAATTTATTTCCCCCCCCCTCTCGCTTTAAGCCATTATGTTGCAGCACACGTGAGCGCTTCCTCGCTTATGTATACATGAGAGTGTTCACATGGGTTCTCCCATAGGACATCGTAACCTTGTAATTTCTGTATGTGCGTTTCTGCATATGGGATAAATTTTCTCGTCATTTTGTGAAGCGCTTTGCCCATTTGAGAAAGCCGTTTTCCCATTTTGTGAAGCGGCTTACTCATATGCTTACACCCCCTTTTGTTCATTTTTCCACCCCACCCATTTGGCCCAGCCTTTCCCGCACGTTTTAGAATTCCCCCCCCCCCTGCGCGAATGACCCGCGTTTGCGCAAAAACGATCACTTAGGGGAAGAAGCAAAGATACCTTTGCATGCGGCTGTATGTACACATGCACATACCCAGCCACCTGTGTATATGTCCACACACATTTCGCGTGCGAGTTTTCACATTTACACTTCCCGAGTGTAGGAGTTATATCCCCGCGCTCGTGAGCAGCACGGATGAGCATATTCACGTTTTTTCTTTCGTCCCCGCGGGAGCAATTCTTGCCCGTAGCGTGTCCGCGCCTTTAGCTTCTCGCCCGTTGGCCAGGTGAAGATTGCAAGCGTGCAGGGACGGAATCGGCAGAGCGGGAAAGAGGCAAATCGGCTACTTGGCCAATCGGCTAATGGGATAATCAACTAATGGGCTAATCGGCTCACTTCCCTAGATGCCTGTCTGCGTTATTGTTACCCCTTCGTGCTGACCCCCTTGCAGACACTTTTCCCACCCTATTGATCGCCGCTCCCGTCACAGCGCCCCCCTGCGCAAGCCCAGTAACCCCAGTGAAGTAACCCCATCCGAGTAACCCCATCCGTGTCAGTCCCCTTGCCGCTCACCCCATCCGTATGACCAGATGGGGTGCAACCAGAGCAAGGGTGTCCACGAGCTGCGAATGAGGAGCGGGAGGTGCGTGAAGGAACAGGTGGGGCAGTCGCCAGAAGGAAATGGAAACACATCAGACGAATTGGCAATAAACCCAGGAATGTACGTGCGAAAGAAAGAGGGAAAAATAGGAGAGTCATATTTTAAAATCAGGAAATTAGGAAGTGGAGCCTACGGAGAAGTACTCCTATGTAGAGAAAAAAATGGACACACAGAAAAGGCAATCAAAGTGATAAAAAAGTCTCAATTCGACAAGACACGATATTCAGAATGTAGAAATAAGAGTATTGAAAATGAAGAAAGTTTTAATGAAGACATATATAATGAGATATCTCTATTGAAGTCATTAGACCATCCGAACATAATAAAGCTTTTTGATGTGTTTGAGGATAAGAAATACTTTTACCTGGTGACTGAATTCTATGAAGGAGGAGAGTTATTTGAGCAAATCATTAACCGACATAAGTTCGACGAGTGTGATGCTGCTAACATTATGAAGCAAATCTTAAGTGGCATCTGCTACCTACACAAACATAATATTGTGCATAGGGATATAAAGCCCGAAAACATCCTCCTGGAAAATAAAAACAGCTTACTAAACATAAAAATAGTCGATTTTGGATTGTCCTCCTTCTTCTCCAAAGATTATAAGCTCAGGGATAGACTTGGCACAGCATATTATATCGCCCCAGAAGTATTAAAAAAAAAATATAATGAGAAGTGTGATGTATGGTCATGTGGGGTAATCATGTATATCCTCCTCTGTGGATATCCTCCCTTTGGCGGACAAAACGATCAGGACATTATTAAGAAAGTGGAGAAAGGGAAGTACTACTTTGATTTCAACGATTGGAAAAATATAAGTGATGAGGCAAAAGAGCTGATAAAACTCATGTTGACTTATGACTTCAACAAAAGGATAACTGCTAAGGAGGCTCTAAATAGTAAGTGGATTTTAAAATATGCCGATAATATCAATAAGAATGACCAGAAGACTTTGTTCGGGGCTTTGTCTAACATGAGGAAATTCGAAGGCAGTCAGAAACTCGCGCAGGCTGCCATTCTGTTTATTGGAAGCAAGCTTACCACCCTGGAGGAACGAAAGGAGCTCACGGACATATTTAAGAAACTGGACAAGAACGGAGATGGCCAGCTCGACAAGCGCGAACTCATCGAGGGCTACAACATCTTGCGCAGCGTAAGTGTAGCTGTGTGGCGGCCCAGTTGTCGGGGTCGGAAGTTCTCCTGGAGAGCTTCTACACGTGGAGCGGTGTAAGACTTAACTGCTTCTACACCCACACCACTTCTATTACCCTGCAGTTCAAGAACGAGCTAGGTGAACTGAAAGACGTCGAGGAAGAGGTAGACAACATCCTCAAGGAGGTCGACTTTGACAAGAACGGATACATCGAGTACTCAGGTATGGGGTTGTCCCTATCCGGCGAGCCAATCGCAGCGGGTTACCTTGGAGGCCTCCATTCGATGCCTTCGTCTAAGGCCCTCTTCTTACGCCATCTTCTTCCGAGGCCCTCTTCTTACGCCTTCTTTATACACCTTCCCACGCCCACTTCTCCCCCCCTGGCAGAGTTCATTTCCGTCTGCATGGACAAGCAGATTTTGTTCAGCGAGGAGCGGCTTCGGGACGCCTTCAACCTCTTCGACACGGACAAGAGTGGCAAGATCACCAAGGAGGAGTTGGCCAACGTAGGGAAGAAAAAAAGAAAAAAAAGAAAAAAGAACAGCATAACGTGATGGCACCATGTTGTGCCTACGCTGTGCCCACGATGTCCCCACACTGTGAGGATTTCCCACTGTGTGCGGCTCAACCCCATTGATAACTCCACCGTGTGTGTCATCTCGTGTGCGCCCTTCATCTTCTCCCTTCATCTTCTCCCTTCATCTTCTCCCTTCATCTACGCCACTACTCCCCCTCAGCTGTTCGGCCTGACCTCCATAAGCGAGAAAATTTGGAACGATGTCCTCGAGGAGGCGGACAAAAACAAAGACAACATGGTAAGGATGGAGTGTGCGTCAAATGGGAGAGAGAGACAACGGGGTGGTCGCTCCTTCTCTCTGTGTGCAACCCGCAGCGCCTTCACCACCGCGCCGGCTTCACCATCACGACTGCTCCTTTTTCTCCCCCAGATCGACTTTGAAGAATTCGTGTCAATGATGCACAAAATATGCGACCACAAGACGCCCTGAGGAGAGAGGGGCAAAGGTCAAACCAGGCGCGACCAAACGGGTCCCAGAAAAAATGAAAGTAAAGGCAGACCGAAGCTGATGCCATTTTAAATTCAAATTCGAATTAAAGCTTAAGAGGAAGATTGCGCGTAAGATGATTTTCCTTTATCCTTTTTTTTGTATTCTCCCTTTTGCTGTTGCTTTTACTTTCCCTTCTGCTTCCGCTTTTACCTTTGCTCCTGCTCCCCCCCAAGTTTTTAAAGCCACCGTTTCTTCCCACCTTTTATTTTTTTTAAAGTTTCCATGTCAATGATTTTTTTTTTTCCATTTTGACAAACGCAACGAATTTTATTTAACAAATGAGAAAAAAAAAAAAAGAAAAAAAAAAAATATGAAGGTGGAGTGCGCCCGGAAGAGGGACCCACCGGTCGTGTCTACAACATAGGAAGATTGGGAGTTTCACGTGATGTCTGTATGGCGCGGTCCAGTAGGACGCTGACATGATTATTTGATAGAGATTCACGGACGCGAATTCAACCATTTATGTCGAGCGAAGTCAATTCGTTAAACATACGTTGGGGGCAACCTCCCGTTAGACACAGACACACAAACAAAAAAAAGAAAAAAAAAAAAAAATACGAAGGGCAGCGGGGGGAGGCGTGTGTACCCCTCTCCCCGGTGTGCGTGGTTACAGAAAAAATGCTTCGAGCGGGGAGCTACATGTGCAGGTGGCACGCGACAACGCGACACACACGTGAAAATATAAGTGTACACACAGACATATGTCTGTATGTATATATATATGCATGTGCGCGCTGGGTGGGCTATCCCAGGTTGGCCGTCTGGTACAGCTTATTCACAGACTTGTGGAAAAAAAGGTCGTCCGAATTCGTCTTCGAAATATTGTTATTCCTGTTCTTGCAGAGTCTACAGATTTCCTCGTAAAACAAATTGTAAATGTCATTCTTGTCGATATTTTTGAAAAGCTTCATTCTGTTTTCCTTCCGGACTTTTATTTTTCTTTTTTTGGCAAAATATTTCCTCTGCCTAATATAAATGTCGGTGGTGCTGGATGAGTACTTGTATTCGATTAAATTTGGGTACCTGTTGAGTTTTCCTTCAGTTCCATTTTTCTTCCCCTTCAGAAGGTCTTGGTTTTCCTCCAGGATTCTGTTCAGCAGGTTTTCTCCATCGCGGGTGCCAGTTGGACGTGTGTCCTGATGTGTCCCCTTCTGACGTGTATCCTTCTCACGTGCGCATTTTTCACCTCCGTTGTGGGGGACTTGCCTCTCGTCACTCGACTGGAATTTCTCGTACGAACGAGTGGCATCCCTTCCGGAGCCCTCCTCCGTCTCCTCCACGAAACCGCCGTTGTGCGTGTCACAAGGGCGATCACTTCTTGCATCACTTGGCGCGTCGCTCCCCCTGTCGCTGCTCGATCCCCCACGTGACTCACCATTTGGAAACGCGCTGTTACTGTCATTGGAGCTGAAACTTTTAGAACTACCCCCTTGCTCGTTCGCGTCTAGTTGCAGATAGTGGCAGAGTAACTCTCTTTCCACTTCCTCATCGTAACTCAAGTGTGTGTATGCGAATGTCCTGTCCGTCTCGTGCACTAGGGATCTGTTTATCCTACTCACCATTTTTTCGTATGACTCATCAATGAACATGAGCTGTATGTTTTTGCGCAGCGAGTTGTGGAAAATCTGCAAGGGGTGAGGAGGAGAAGGACGTGGGGTGTATATGGACACATTCACACGTGGGGGAAGCTCCGTTAGAAGGGGGCACGCCGATAGGCGCCGACTACACACACGACGCGAACACGATGCAGACACGATGCAGAACACGATGCGGACACGATGCGGACACGATGCGGACACGTTCCTCACAGTGGCCGCTCTCCATGGCCACCCCCTTGCGCACTAACTATTTTAGCGTCGAAGCCGCACTTCTGCCAGCCGCTCTCGGAGGAAAGGCTGCCCGCGCTCCTGGAGTAGAGCTCCTCATCCTCCGTGGAGGAGTACGTGGAGTTGACGACACTTATCCGTTGCGAATTGATGAGCGAATCGAAGAAACCATCGCACGAGTATATTTTTTTTATCTCCATCAGGAAGTAGAAGGAATCGTATGATATGGCATACTCAGAGTTGTAAAAATAAATTCTGTCATTTTTTAAAATCATCACTTTTCTGTCAAACTGTTCGCTGGAATTTTTCATGTACACCTTGATGCAATATTTCTTTTCTTCCGGCGTCATTTCGAACGGGCTGCCGCTGGACCTCCCCCGCGTGAACTTCTGTTCTTCGAGGTCTCCGCTGTTTAGGCTGCTCACGTCGGATTCGCTGCTATAGCTGTGTTCGTTATAAGAGTGGCGTTCTACACCTGAGTTGTCGTCTTCGCTTTTACTCTCTCGACTGGAGGCGCTGCCCTGGGACTCCGGCACGGTGACTCCACATTGTTCGCCCTCCGACGTGCAGGAACTCGTGGCTGACTTTTTTTTTTGAGTTCCCGAATTGCTCATAATTTGGCTTTGGCTAGCTGGGCCATTTCGCCTTTCCGCCTCACTTTCCACCTGACCATGTTCATAGTTTTTTTTTCTTTTTTTTTTTTTTTCTTGTTGTTGTTCTTCTTCTTCTTGCTCTTCTGCTTTTTCTTTTGCTTTTTTCCTCCTTCTTCTTTCCTCTCTTTTCATTCCTTTTCTTTTCCGTTCCTTGACAACCCCGTCTGTGTCGACGCTGGTGGAGCTGTCATAGGGGTCCCTTCTTCTATTGTGGACCGATTTGATGGAGCTGTATTCCTGATTAGCGTCCCATCCGGAGTAGCTATCGGCATCGCTTTTCCTTTGAAGTTTCCCGAACGGATTGAGCGACTGAAATATGTTGTAAATGGCCTGTTCAAGGATGTTTTTCCTTGGATGATCTGCCAGCTGATTCGCCTCATCGCCAGCATAATACTTGGTTCGTGAAATTTGCGAGTGTCTGCTATTTGGGAGTACATAATAATCCTGTTGGCAGAATTTGGGGAGCGTCTTCTTTTCACCGCTGATTTGCTGATTTTTCAACTTGCACTCTTCGACGAAGCTGTCAAAATGGATGTCCACTCGCTTAGTCTTTATGTAGAAAAAAAAGTGTCTGTTTTTAACCGGGCAGAGTAGCAGTTCCTGCCGGGGCAATGTAAGTACATTTTTTACATACACGAGGAAGTTGATATATTTATTTGAGAAAAAATCTTTGCAATTGGCTTCACTTAGTTGGTTGTATATTTTGATGAAGCTGCAAGTGTCGTATATGAGGATGGACTGGAAATCTTCCAAATTCTTTTTACTCACTTTTTCCTTTCTTATTTTATATACATAACTTTTAATTAAATTTTTAAGCGTAACGGAGAAGAAAAGAACGAAACAAAATTTTTTTAACCTCTTTTTTAAGCAGTAGTATGTGTCATTTGAATATATTTTTTCTATGTATGAATAGAGCTTCAAATCGCTTATGCTTTTGCATGTGTGTATTTTTTTGATCACTTTTTTGAATATATTTTTGTATATTACTTCCACGAAGCTTGTTAAAGCGTTTACAATTTTTGCGTGTGAATGGGGGAATTTTCCTGTTTTCCTTTTCTTCCTCGTGCCTCTGGGAGTGTTACCTTCTTGCCGCTGCACCTTCTGCCTGTGGATCAGGTGGAACTCCTCCACTTCGCAGAGGTCCATTCGGAGCGCGGTTACGTCGGTAGTGCCTATGTCGATTGGGGCCACGTTACTTTCGTCCAATACTATTGGGCCCAATTTTCGATCTACACTGCAAATTTCCTGATCGTCCTGCCGCTTTTCACCGGGAGGGCCTAAGGACCGAGTCGACGAAGAGATCACCAAGGGGGACGACTCGTGGAGATCCCCCCTCTGCTCACCCATTTTGTGCCTCTCTTCATCTCTGTTTAGCTGATTCTCCACCCCTGAGCTGCTACCTTCCTTGTAGTGCCCGTGACCAGGAGCGCCATCATCTTTACCGTCAGCTGCACCAGATTTCCTATCGGAGTAAATAATCTTCGAGTAAATGTACAAGCTGTTCAAGAGAGCACACAAATAATCATTGAAGTAACTCTTAATGAGTAAAATAAATTTATTTTCATTTTTGTATTTATGAATGAAGAAGTGATTGTATTGCATATCAAGGATGTCAATTTTGTGTTTATGCATTCTTATAATTTGGGACGACTTTTCGCTTTCTTCATTTTGTCTGAAGGTATCATTATAGCCTTGTTCAGGTGATTCGGCATGCCCCTTTGCATACTTGGCACCCACTCTCCCCTGGTCATTTTCGTTGGATGAGCTGGTCGAATTTATCGAGTTGAACGAAAGGGACAGGGAGGAATAAAAATCGTTTGTCTTTTCCCTTTCGGTGAAGGTGTTAAAAAGGCAGAAATTTTCGAAAAATGAGAAAAAGACGAAGTTCTCGTTGATAGAATTGGTGTACTTGTAGAAGCTGTTGTGCAGTTCACTGGACTCCCTCTTATGGGAATCGTCCCCCTTGCCACTTCTCCTTCTCCGGTTGGATGTGATGTTGTTATTAATTTGGAGGTATTTAAAAATGTTTCGCGGAAGCATGTCCTGCTCTGTTATCAAATTGTACAGCAACTTGTGGAAGAAAAAAAGGAGAAATAATTTTAGCTCTTCGTACAACTTGACCAAGGGACTTATGTTTGTTTTTTTTATAATTTCGTCGTACACGTCCAGGATTTTTATAATGTCGATGAAAATGGGCAAAATCAGGAACGTTTTTTTCTTCTTGATGATTTTTATTTCGCACTCGTCTATGAGCATCCGCTTGATGATGAGGTACGTGCTGAACCTGCGATGGGAAGGGATGAGAAGCGATGGGAAGGGATGAGATGCGATTTGAAGCGGTGAGACGCAATGATCGATGATATGCTCTACCCTGGGGCTGGCGCCGCAGAAGTCATGATTCAAATCGGCCGCCATATCGCGCTTCCCTCCCGCCTTACCACAGCATGGAGTTTATTTTGCTCACATAGGACGCGCACAGCACGTATATGTTGTCAAACAGGTTTACGTTCCGGATTTCCAGCTTCTTCAGGATAATGTAAATTTTGTAAAAAAAGGTCAAAATTACCTGAACAGTTCATAAAAAAAAAAAAAGGGAAAGTAAAAAAAAATATGACTTTTTCCCTTTTGGCTAGCTAGCTTTTTTTTTTTTTTTTTTTGTTTTCCTTACCATGGTGTTGGACAGGGAAAAGTCAAAATAGTGATTATTCCAGATTGACACAAATAGGTAGAAAACCTACGGGGGGTGGGAGAAAGATGTCAAGATGGACAAGGGTGTATGTTTGGCGGTGTATGTGCAAATTTGAAGAGGTAGGCCATACAATAGATACACTCGTGCATCCGCACAAACGAGTTTCTTACCGACTCGAAGTAAATTTTGTGAATTCGCTTCTTCCTACCGTAGTGGGACGCGTTCAACTTCATCAGGAGTTTCACGCCTCGAGTTATGTAACTGTCGCAGATGTCTACAAACTGAAGGGGTGGAAAGGGGAATTAGTTTGTGAAGGTGCTCTTCTTGCAGATGCCTTTTTGTGTCAATTTTTTTCTCAGAAATGTTATTGTAGGGTGGGGCACTATTTTCGTAAGCTTTACCTTCTGAATTGGTATAATGGTGTAGGGTAAATTGGACAGGATGTTGAACAAAATGAGGAGGAAGAAATAATGGTCAATCATCTTTTTCTTTCTGTAAAGCTTCTTTAACGTGACGGAGTTCCTCCCAAATAGTTGAACGATGAATTTCTCATTTTCATTTTGAACTTGAATTTCTTCCAAGTATAGGTCGCATTCGATGGCAACCTTCGAATGGGATGGAGGGAGGAAAAGAAAAAAAAAGTGAAACAAACAGGGAGTGGATAATTAAAATGGGTTAAATCTCACATGAGGGTGAAGGGGTTGTTTCGAGAATAGACATAAACTCCTGCGCAGTGAGAAAAACGGGGTGTAAAATAGTGGGGCCCCCGCCGAAAAAAAAAGGGTAGGACAGAAAATTCAGACACGAGAATACTTCTCCTGTTGGCCGATCCCATACTAACCTTCTTAAACATCCGTACCAGGGAGCCATATGCCTTTCGAGAAGACAAGTGTCTTCTCTTCTTTTTGTTCTGACCATGTTCAGGCTTACTTTCAAAAGAACTTTTAATATAACTGGAATTTAGGAAGGAGTATATTTGGGAGAGGTACTTATTTTCGCTGCTTTCATTCTTGGTTGATTCGTTATGACTTTTTTCTTCTGTCATTTTTTTCTCCTTTCACTTTGCTTTCTTTCATTTTCTCTTCACCCCTTGTTTAAACGGAGAAGCCAAAATGGGAGAGTTCGGGTGTGCAGTACGCGGAGGGTGGGGACTCGTTTGGTTGCTCGGTCGGCCAGAAGTTGATCTTCGGTGAGCCCCTCAACGTGCCAACTTTTGGTCTCCGTAAAAGTATAGACCATGAAATTTCGTATCATCCGATATGCAAAAAGGAGAAGGAAGGGCAGAGGAAGAAGCAGAGGCACCTTCTTGCAGTTTATGCTTCTCTCCTCGAATAGCAACTCTTATGGAGAACGGGGAAAAATAATTGTTGAACAATTTTTTTTTTTTTTTTTTTGACATCGCCTTGAGGGGGTTACGTGGCAAAGGGAAGAGCACAGAAATTGCGAGCAAAAAATTGTACAACCAGAAGAACGCTTAACGAGGCCTGCATAACGGAAGTGGTCACGCGGCATGATGGCTCATCAATTTGCAGTTCGCGAGGACATGGTATAAAAAGGCGTATCTGTGCACGGAGCTTTTCCCGCGACTTGCTTTTGAGAAGAAAAAAAAAGAATAAGAAAAGGAACGCGAAAGAGAAGCATTACGAATAAGCACTAACTTTACGCAGTTGAATTAATTTCTCGAAAAAGTGCGTTTTTTTGCCTTTGTCCCATTCCCCATCACAGGGCACTGCACAACACTCTGCAAACCTACGTGCAACAGAACAAGGGTACCATTCGGGTATCCTCCATAGGACGAGACATGAGCCATTTTGCATCCGTAGTGTTTGCACTCTGGGCGAGCGAGGCAGAAGTATTCATCAAAAGAGAAAACAAATTAACCGATTCAAAGTGGGATTATTGGCGGAGTTCTCAAATGAGAATAGGAAAAAAAAAGAAAAAAAGCAACAGCATGGAATGAAAATTAATAATATGCGTGTCGCGTCACCGGGGGCAGAAACGAAATATGTGAAACTTCTACAAAGCAGAGACGTGTGTACAGAGGGTTAAGTATTCACCCATTCGGAAGCACGTAGAGTGTGGGAAGCGACTGCTTATCCCCACAGAGATGTGTCCAATTGACAGAACGGAAAAACGAATTGTCGGAGGAAGTCATGCATGGAGCATATACTCAGTCAGGTAGCACATCAAAAAAATGGAAGACATTTTTTTTTATTTCAAGATAGGCAACATGATTATTGCAGTTTTCGCAAAAAACGGCGTGATATATTTGTGATTTTTCGTCTTCCCCGTTCTTTTCACCTTCGGGGGTTTCTGCGCACTCGGGGTGGGGAAGCTCTGTTTGGTTCTCCGCTTTTCCCGCCTGGGGTGGGATATTTGGGTCGCCGTGCTGCTGGCTTCGTATGACGCTACGCCGTTTGGGATCACCTCGTTTGCCGTCGCCGCGGTTCTCCGCTGCGTTTATTTCGTGCTCGTGAATAACTCGCTTGTCGTCGATCCGCACATTTACCGCGTATAAACTTCTGTACTGGTTTACGTAGATCTCGTGCCTGCGTTGGGGAAGAAGGGGCAATGGGAGTGGAGTATAAAACACAGATAAGCGGCCCTGATGAGGGCGAAAAAAAAAACCAATTTACCTCTGACTTTGGTAGCAAACGGGAATGAAGCACCCGCAACAGCACAAACTCGAGTCGCAGTTTCTGGTGCAGAATCCTGGCAGAGAGAAAAAAAAAAAAAAAAACAGGCATGTACACGTGTGCGCACAGATCTGTATATATAGGTGCGATTATATATAGCCTTGCGTGCATTCTGAGCAACAGTGCAATTCTGTTAGGCCACAACTGGCGAAGCTTCGCCGTGGTTTAGTTGCCTTTTCGATCTTACTATATTTTTTGTTCACGTATTCTTCTTCGAAAATGTCTATGCGCTCATCATAAAATTCCAATGCCGCTTTTTCCTTTTCGCCGATGACGTCATCGTCGATGTTGTGTTCGTTAAGGTTTTGTCCGTCCAGTTTGTCTTCGTCCAGGTTTCCTTTTTCTGGGGTGGTCTTCTTTTCCTCCTGTGAATTTACACTGTGGTCAGTTTTCCCAGTTTGCCCATTTTCTGCTCGGCAGTTCCGTTTGGGCCTCTCACAGGGGAGGTTTTCACCTGGGCGAGACGCGAAAATGGGGATGGAAAAATCAGCGGGCCACAGTGATGGTAAAAATGGCGAACATGTCGTCTTACACTGAAATGGAGTAACTTTTTTTTTTTGCAAAAATGGTGAGCTAGCTAAATTGTATAAATATATGTGTGCTTTTTTTTTCCTCGTCTTCTTACCTGAATGGCTAATGTTCAAAAATGAGTTGGCAAGATTTATACCCTTCTCTTTGGCCAATTCTTTTGCGCTTTCTGGCTGCTCATTTGTTTTTATTTCGTTAATCAGAAGGCTAATCACATTATTTACCCGTTTTGAATTCATGTGGAGAGATAGGAAGTTCGGGTAAAGGAGATAGCGAGTCAGTAAAAAGTGGGTTACAGCTGGGGGACATACAAATTGAAGAAGAAAAATTATGAACGGTTCATAATTTTTTTTTTTTTTTCAAAACGGATGTTCGTTCATGCGAGTAGGGGAGGCACACACCACAGTTGGGAATGTAGACAGTCGTTCAATTTGCTTTTTGTGTCCTTTCGGGAGAGGGGGCTCATTTGAGCATTTCAGTAGGTCGGTTTGAGCAGCACCCTTTTTCACCTTTACGCGTCTGCGTTTTGCTTCCTACACTCTGCCTCCTAACTTTCGAAATGCTTTCTCTGGCAGGTGAGGCAGTTCAAGTGACAGGTCCCCCTTTCGATCACAATGCTAAACGGGGAGCGTAATTAGCACGAAATTTACTTTTCACTAAAAGTCCTACGTTTCGGGAGTGTTCTCTGGGGATAGCATTTTCGGCAGTTCTGAAAACGAGGACCAAAATGAACGATAAGGATAGTTACGTTATAAATGTTTTCTTAAAAAGCATTGTAACGGGCAGATATACGAAACGGGAGTGGTGATTGGGTTATTTTTTTAAAGCATTTTTCTTTTTTTTTTTTTGAAATTTTAAGGAGTACATGAAGGACATTTTTTTTTTAATTGGTGGGGAGAACGACATGGAATCTCCTTTTCCAAATTAAAAATGAAGCATTTTGGCTTCTTCAAAAGGAAGGTTGACAAAGCAGAGTTAATTCCGTTCAGATTTTTCATGGACCAAACAGAACTATATTTTTTTTTTCTTTTTTTCTTTTTTGGTATTATTCCCTGTATCTTCCGTCCGGTTATGGTTCCATCCGTGAAAAACGACGAACCCTTCACTTGAACGCCAAATGGAACATTTTTATTTCGTTTTTCCTCTATAATGGTTAAAAGAAGAAAACAAAAAACGAAGTTGCATCTTATGTTTTTAGAACATGAAAGGGAATAAATTACGGAGAAGTAGCAACACATTAGGGGGGTAAACAAATGCGGATTCAATGCATATACAAAATGCATCACCTCACCGCAAACGTTGGGGTGATATCGTTTTTTCTGATTGATTTTACATGTGACGGGGCTATATAGAAAAATATCCGGAAAAAAAAGGGGGTTTAAAAGGGGTTTGTTTCCAGGATCGCGCCCCCACAAACGCATATAGAATAAAATAGGCACTGGCGCTCTAACCCTAGCATCGTCGTGCATTCTTCACAATCCTGAGAAGTAATGTAGCATTTTTTACTTAGTTTTCTCCAACTATTGTGGGTTCCTCGTTTTGCCAGTGACCGTCACCCACTGCGTCGTACACAAAATTGGTACAAATAAAATTAACGCGACATCTCTGTACGCAAGTGCATATGTGCGGAGCATACTTCGGTAGAAAGCCACGAAAGAATAAATTATTTTTACTTAAACGGACTGACAAGTTAATTAGCTAATTTTTTTTGCTAATTTGAATTTTAATTCCTTTTTGCCAAATTAATTTTTACGCTTTTTTTTTTTTTTATCATTGTGACTCATCTGAACAGTTTTAAGTATCACCCCTTTCCCTGTCGTGACAAAACGAACGAAAACAACAAACCGATTCACGTAGCATTTACCCATTACGTACAAGATAAAGGCGAGGAAGAGAAGCATCGCTGAAACTTTTGCAAGCCATCTTTGCAGTTTAAATCTCAACAGGTAAGAAGGAAAGAAGCAGAGCCATCATCAACGCTGACTTTACCCGATGCTTAGGGGCGCAAATACACCTGCTTACGGCTGTGATTATCCACCAGTATGCACAATGGAAACGGTGTAGAGGGGTTATAAAGTGCCTGATGTAGATGGATGGCTGTTTTTTTTCTTCTTTTTCCTCCCCTCGACGGATAATCTGAACAGTGGCTTTTAATACTTTTGTATAAATGGGCATATGGATGAGGACCTCGAGAAGAGGCTCTATTTTTTCCGCCACCATGGGAGGAGCCAATTTACATTTCCGCTTCCCCCCACGGAACCGTTCATGCTCTTCCCTTTCCCCCATGCACCGCAGCTTTCCCCCAACAAAATGCCAAAGAAACGCAGAAACGGAGGAAGGTCCAAGCACAACCGAGGCCACGTGAACCCTTTGAGGTGCTCCAACTGTGGAAGGTGTGTTCCCAAGGACAAGGCCATTAAAAGATTCAACATCAGGAACATCGTCGACACGTCCGCGCAGAGAGATATAAAGGAGGCCTCCGTCTACTCCACATTTCAGTTACCGAAATTGTACATCAAGCAGTGCTACTGCGTTTCATGCGCTATTCACTCGCGTTTTGTGAGGGTTCGATCGAGAGAGCAAAGAAGAGTTCGAAAGGAGACATCAAAGCACATCAACCCGTCGCAGTTGTAGGCGAGAGGGGGAAGGGGTGAAGACGTCCCTTCATGGAATTTACCGTTGAGAGGTTCCCTTTCCCTTCGTTCCCCTTCTTTTTTTTTTTCTTATCCATCACTACGACTATTGCATGTACAATAGCCCAATGCACACGCATCGTTTGCGAACCGTTTAGCCAGTGTGCAAGTCTGTCTCGGAACGACGACAACTTTGTTTTCAATGCAAATTGTCGAAAAAACGTACAACATTATCAGTCCCCCTTTAGGGATGAAATAAAAAAGGAAGGTAGTTATTAACATAGCATCATTTGGGAGGTAAAGGAGGCTACAAATTGGACACCTCTCCTCCAATTCAGCGTTGCCTATGGGATGGGCGAAATTGACAGAGGGACATGTCCCCCGAAAAGTGTACTCATTTTTATTCTTAAAGTGTTTGTCAGTGCAACAATGTCGTGCTCCTTTTTATCTACTCTGTGGGAATCGCCTGAACGGTCATATTTTTTTTTTCTGACGCCTTGAAAAAAAAAAAAAAAATAGCTGCAATTCGCTAGAGCTAGCTAGCTGCTGCTTTGAAGGTGTACATACACATACACAACGGGAGGTGCACCATTTATGTTACGTACCGGGGGAACAGCTGGCTGATGCCAAGTAGGTCGCCTGCACTGTGTACCCCCTTTAAAGGCAACCACCACCCCCTCCTAGGGGAGTAGCTGCGAACGGATGTAACTCAACAAATAAAGTTTAACCTCCTCCTCCGACTGGGGAATGAACGAGATGGCTGAATTATTTTCAAAGGACATGTCAAAAATGGTGGTTAAGTAGTAAGCATTTTTTTTCAAGTCAAAACAGTAAGCGGCAATTTTTATCTGAATTTTGTCAGCATCACAGTAAATCACTTTTCCCCTAAACGATACGATAGAGTTGCAGGGAACGGGCAGAATGTATTGAATTTCGTTTAACTCGATAAGGACTGGGCGAGGAACGTAGTGCTTGATTATGGTCATGGCGTGACAGAAGGAGAGGTAAGCGAGGTATCCTCCAAAGGTGACGTTGTGGATGTTTTTAAATTCCGACGATATGAAGTTTTTCGACTCGATGTAAGAATCTTTGCAGTAGAAGTTATTCTTTCCCGTGTAAAAGGCTATATCGTTTGTGTCCAAAATGTGTCCGATGATCGGCAGGGCGTTTTTCCTCTGTGCGTCGGTTGAAGCCTCAGCTGATGCTACTCCCAACGCTCCCCCCCCGTTGGCCGCTTTTGCCTGAACATGGTCATATTCAAAAATGTCCGTAGTTTGGTACTCAGTTTTCTCATAGGTCTTTTTCTTCTCCACTGGAGTGTTTTTAAAATAATCCAGCATGAAGTTTATATCTTCCTGTCGCAGAAACTTATTTTTCACATCCTTGTGGTTAAACAAATTTTGCACATCCTTGAGGTGGCCCGCAAAGAGACTCACCTGCTCGTACTTCTCATTCTGGTGTGAATTGATCACAGGCACAACTTCCTGCGGTTTGAATGTTAAGCTGTTTATATTTACAAACGTTGTGTATATGTCGAAAATGAGATTATTCTCCTGGAAGAAGTCCAGCTTCAATATGTACGAGGTGTTCCCCGAGTGGATCGGGTAACAGTTGATGATCAGGGGCTTCTGGTCGTACAGTGAGAAACAAAACTCGTGGTGGAGTTGGCTCTTCTGGTACACCTTCAGGTTGTTAAAGAGGACGGTAACAAAATTGTACTTGTCGTTTTTTTTGTATCCTCCTATGCTGTGTCTGTACACAACGTCTGCAGCGAGCGTGTCGATTATCTCAATGATGTGTTTGTAGAAGTAGGCTCGGTCGAATTCGTTCAGAACGGGGACGTTGAATTGGATGAATGAGTTCAAGAAGTCTGCCCCTCCAGTTGCACTAACACCGCTTCTAACGCCGCCTCTAACGTCCGCGTTCGTTTCTGCGTTTGATGAGCTTTTCTCCCTCACCTTCTGGGTGGCGCCCCCTCCATGGTTATTGTCACTAGGAGAGGGTTCGCTCCCCGTAAGGGAGGCATCCCCTCCACTTAGGATATTTCCCTGTCCAACAGAGTCACTACTTGCCACCTTAATTTGGATATTCTGCGTGTCTATCTTGTACTTATGCTTCAGCATAAAAAAGGTGAGGGGACATGACTTCTCAATTGGAGTTACCTTTAAATTGTTTGCGGATAGGTGGACGTACAGTTTCTCCTTCCTCAGATTTAGCGTTTTTTCTCTGAGCGCTTTAAACATTTCATTGTTGAGCGAGTCCAACTTGAGGGGGGGTTTCCCTGATGTAGTCATTCTCCTTAGCGGTAATAAAACAGTGGTAACGTTGGAGTTTTTCAGCACTTTGATATTTTGCATGAATGTTTTTCTTTTTTTTTTTTTGTCGTATGGGTTCGCCCAGGGTCGGGTGAGATGAAAACCAATCGGGTTCGTCAATTGCGGGTACAATCGTGCGCACTTCCGGTCAAGGTTGGATGAGCTAGGGGTGGAAGAATAACTTGATCCGGTTGACGCTCCACTGCTTTGGCGTAGTAGCAAGTGCGCAATGTACGTGCCTTAATGGGCACAATTCGGGCTCGCCCTTGGTTCACAAGGGAAGCGAGGACATGGGGGAATACATACCTAGGCAGGATCCTGTCCGCCTATGCATGACTATACATCCACTATGTATATTTGGGGTCTGTCCTGTGAACTACCCATTCGATATCTCGTCTTGCCCTGTTGCAGCCTTACGATTCTAACTAGGGATGACTCTTTGCAGGGACCTATTGGTGATGCGACTTGAATGAGATTCCGGCGGGGAAACACTTCTCGGGGATGGGCCTTTCTGCATATTTCTACGCAGTATATTATATCACGTGCAGAAGAATATATGTACTAACGTTCAGTGCAGGGGTGGAAATACAAACAGTTTGTGCTTTCGTGTAGGTTATTCACATGCATATAATAAGTTTGCTGCTCCGTCTTACTATTTTCCATGCCAAATCGGGGATCGCTTATCAATCGGCTGCTTTGCACACCCCCTAGGCTTGCAACAAAGGAAAAGCGGTGATGCTTTGGTCCGTTTTGCATACTGTTTTTGATGCAACTAATTCATGAGAGGGGACAAAATAGCTAACCACATGAACAAATGTGCCTCGGTCACTGCTGCAAATACGCGGTTCAAAAGAAACGTTGTCAAGAACGAAGTTGCGCGGGATGTATGTAGGTATAAATCGGGGAACAGGAAGAAAAGAAAAAAACATTTTTAGTTTTCATCCAGCGCAGAAGTGGGTCTTAGGAGGGAATTATAGCCCTTTATGTTACTTCACGCGGGGTGCTTCTTCAGAAGGGGAATCATTCCGTCCTTTTTGGTTGATTAGCCTGGAAAGTGTTTCTTCTTTCGCCGATGGATGTGAATACGTGGCAGGGCCATAAGTTCCCTTTTCCCCACGCTTTTCTGTACGTCTTTTCGTTTGTGCCTTCTAGCAAACGACTCCGTTTGCTCGCCGGTGGTACGCGCCAAATTTGTGCAAATAAAAAAAAAAAAAAAAAAAAAAAGCACTTTGTATATCGCAACGTGTACGGTTGCTTGCCAGTTCAGAGAATTTTTAAAAGTTCAAAGGTGAGCAAAACGAGAAAAAAGGGGAAATGAACAGAAAGCATCTTAATCACCGCTGTTCGATGCAGTACTGTTTATGAATCTTCGCCCCTCGCAGCTTACACAAGATCGTACACAGATAAGCTATTCCAGAAGGGGCACGCTGTTAGTGAGGAAAAACGGAGGCACAGTGATCAGTCAGTCCATCGATACATTGAGGAAGCATACCTGAAAGAGGATTCCCCCCGTTAAGCAAGAATCAGGTGAGCGTGTGAGTGAGCACATGGGGCAAGATTCACATGCCAATGTGCCTACTTGAATGGGCTAACGGCCATATATGTGCACACATTCGCGCACACGTTAGGAGACATCCCAGAGGTGGCCATTTGGAAAGTATGCGAATTGGCCGGGGAAAAATAAAGAACCACAGTTGTGCTGGTGTAGACCGGTCGAATTGTAAAACAGGGGAAAGCTCAAATGTTTACCTTTCGATGGCTATTTCTTAATAAGTGGAGAATCAAGCTGCGCGAGCGAGGCTATAGTTGCCACGAACTTGCAGCCAGTTTTGAAGCTAAATAATAGCTACTTGACCCCAATGCACACTATTTTGTAAAATTTACCCGAACAAGAGTGAAAAAAAAAAAAAAAAAAAACAGACACCTTTTGGTTAGCTGCCCCCTTTGTGAGCCCATCTTGTCGCATTTCCGGGGCATCTCCCATATGTCCAAAGTGGTCCCTTGCGGGGGTGGAGGGGCCACCTATAAGAAAGTGCGTGTATGCTCCACTTAAGAAGGCCACCTCTGCCACATTTATTTCCCTGTTTATTTGCGACATTTTTTACCTATTTGTTGTTCCCCAGCAAAGCAGCACGATGGACAACCTGCCGTGGGTGGAGAAATACAGGCCGAAGAAGCTGGACGACATTGTGCATCAGACAAACGCGGTGGCCATGCTGAAGGAGGTGGTGCGGACGAAGAACATGCCACACTTAATCTTCCACGGGCCCCCAGGCACAGGGAAAACCTCGGCCATTAACGCTTTAGCGCATGAATTATTTGGACGAGACAACATAAGCGAACGTGTGCTGGAGTTAAACGCTTCAGATGACCGAGGGATAAATGTGGTCAGGGAAAAAATAAAAGCGTACACAAGAATAAGTATAAGTAAAAACAGAATCAACAGTGAGACGAATGAGACGTTGCCACCATGGAAGTTAGTCGTTTTGGATGAAGCAGACATGATGACAGAAGATGCACAATCCGCATTGAGAAGAATAATCGAAATTTATTCCAACGTAACGAGGTTTATATTGATATGTAATTATATTCACAAAATTTCAGACCCGATATATAGTAGGTGTTCATGTTACCGATTTCAAGGCATTCCAATTAATATAAAGAAGGAGAAGTTACTTTATATTTGCAAAAGTGAAGGGATTAACATTTTGGACGATGCTTTGGGTAAAATTATCGAGACAACTCAAGGAGATCTGAGAAGAGCAGTGTCCATTCTGCAACTGTGTTCATGTATTGACCCCATGATAACACTCGAATCTGTATTGGACGTGTCTGGTTTGCCAGCGGATGATATTATTTCGAAGATTATCGATGCATGTAAAATGAAGGACTTAAAAAATGTGGAGAAGGCTGTGCAGGATGTTATTGAGGATGGGTACGACGTTGCGTATATTTTTAAATCGCTTAATAATTACTTTGTTATGAATACAGAGTATCAGGATTCTGTAAAGAGCCAGATTCTGTTGGAGCTGTCGCGCCACGACTACCGCCTGCACAACGGGGCCACGAAGTATATTCAGCTGATGAGCTTCGCTTCGTCTGTGCACTCGTTGTTGAACGCGGTGTAGCGGGGGGGGTCATACGAAGGGGGTGAACAGAGGAGGCGTACTACACAAGGTGGACGGCACGAGTTAACGTCCCTGTGCGTGTAGCTGACTCCAGCAGCAGAGCGTGAGGCGATTCGGACGCCCACCATCCGGTCTCATTTCTCCGCTCAGTTCGCTGCGTAGTTCCTCCTTCATGGTGCTTTTTTTTTTTTTTTTTTATGTCCAAATTTTTTAATCTCACACACCTGACCGATGGCCGCTCTCCATTTAACATTCTCCTGTTAGGATAATTAAAGAGGAGGAGTTTTTTTTTATCTCGCAGTATGGGGGGCAGTTCCCGGTTGCACGTGAACCTTACAGCAAACCTCTCTGTCTGTGTGTGTTAAGACGAGGTGCGCTTATGCTTTAAACACCTCGGGGATGAGGGTGCACACTGTGAGGAAGATCTGCGTAGAATTTGGCGCACTAGGCAAGTGCCCATCCGCGTGCACATTTGGCCAATTTGACGTCGCATAAAAATGGGTCAGTTCCTGATGAGGGGATTACACGCCCATGGGAAGTGGAAAAGAAAGACAAAAACAAAGGCGAAAAGGGAGGGGTTATCTGTGGCGCCACAATAACTATATGGTGTGCAGACACTCGCCACTCGTGAGGTCTTTTTTTTTTTTTTTTTTTTTCTACTCCTGAGAACGCCAGTCGGGTTATCTGACAAGTGAGCACTTCGGAAAGGCAAGCCAGCCCACAGGAGTGCCGCAAACTCTGGAGAGGTTGCAATCTCGTTGTGGGGGACGAAGGTGCCCCCCAGTGGAAGGCACCCACGAAGGAGGGGGGAAACACTACAGATATGAATCTTTCGGGGAAGGACAAAACGAAGGCGATAAGATGATAGAGCTATGCCTTTTGGAAGGGGTCTATGCAGAGTGGTTAAGTGGAGAGTTCAGGAGGAGCTACTCTGACGAGATGGCGGCCCATGAGGGGGACAGCTACACGAAGCGGGTTACCTTTGGGGAGGATAACCATACGACCGTAACAGATTATGCGTACGGACGGGTGCGGAACAAGAACGAACTGAGGAAGCAACAAAGGAAAGTGACCCTCCTCAGCGTGAGTAGGTGTTTCAAATTAGTTAACGATGGGGTGTTCCTGCTAAAGATGGTGTATCAACTGTGTGGAAAGACGGAATGGGAAAATTTACACGATAGGCCAATACACACAGTGGCATTTATTTGGCTGCTCTGTTTGCATATCACTTCCCATTGCACTTTTCACCTTCGGAAGTATTTCATTCTGAATATGATTCCGGAGGAGCATCACGATTTGTTTAGTCTGTTTGGCGTGTTTAAGAAGGTAACATTTTTTCGAGAGGAGGACCTCCCCATTTTGTGTTTCTATAGCAGGATGGAGAAGACCTATATGTTTGTGAATAAATTTCTGGAGGACATTCCTCAGTTTGTTTTGTATCTCTTGTGTGTTTGGATGAACGGGGGAGATGATGTATTGGTTTTTTTTTTTTGTGTATGTTACTGGATTGTTTACGTTGTGATAAGTCTGGTTTATCAAGGCCTGCGTTCCCCGGTGGCTGGGGCGATGGTGCGTCTGTTCGTTTCGGCTTCCCTGGCGGAGTGAGTCACTGTGTGTGTGCGGGTGTTAATCCGTGCGGTACGGCACCATTGTTGAGTTACGTTATGATTCTTTCCCATGCATTAGGCATCCTTTTTTTCTCTCTCTCTGTAACGACTTGAATGGTTGCCCCCTTGTCCTCCCCCCGCCCGCAGGGACGCCTTCATCGAGTGTGACGCGGCGCCAACGAATAAATTCTTCTGTCTCTACGCTGGGGTCGGTAGGGGAGAGACGCAGCGTGATGGATTGCTCTTCCTTTTCTTGTCTTGCCTCATTTGTTCCTACGCTTTCTATTTTGCCATTTTTTCACTTTTCCACTCCTCCACTTTTCCATTTTTCCATTTTTTCACTTTTCCATTTCCCCCCCTTTTTTAGTTTTTTCTGTGTGGTCTCTTGTCGCCTTGGCGACGGTGACCCTCGTAGGGGCTCGCTGGACTCCACGTAATGGAAGATCGGAAAGGAATTGCCTCCAATTGTGGAAGCGAGAACTGTGCCCACTGGCACACATGTTAGCTTCGCACATGACCACGGCGGCAACCACGACGACAGCCACGTCCGTGACCGTTACAATGTCCTCTGCTTCTTCCCCTGTCCCTTCACCATCACCCCCTCCGCAGTAGTCTATGTGCAATTTGTAGCATTGTTGCTTCTGTCGATGGCTTTCCTGTTGTCCTTCTTGTATTGCCACTTTGGTGCGAAGCAAAGATTTTACCTAAACCCTTACTATTGCTTAGGTGCGGATGTGGAGTGGCAGAATGGAAATTGGGGTGGGCTCCACTGCTGTGGCAACCACTCAGTGAGAAGTGTGTATGTGGTAGTTTTTCCCCTTCTTCCTTCGTGAGAAATTCTAGGCGGTAAGGGTTTGTCGCTGCAAAGGCTTTTCTCCGTTTGGAGATAGTGCAGGGAGAAAGGTTAAGGTGAGTGTCCCCTCGTGACAGTCTCAGTTTCCTTTTCTTTCCTGGATGAGGTGTTATCCTGTGTGGGAATGGTCGAGTTCCGTTGGACTGCTGTCCCCCTGGACTGCGAGTTGCCTGCATCATGGAGAGTCACCATTTTTTTCCATTTTGTTTCGAATTTTTTTTTCATTTTCTTTCTCATCTTTTTTCGCGTTTCTTTCAAATGGGTTATATACACACAAAAAAAAAAGAAGAAAAACGTGCGGGCGTCGCGGAATGCAGCATATGTCGGAGGGAAAGGTACCCAACAGAGGAGGACGCATAATCGTAATTGTATATATGCCCATGTGCAGGCATGTACACCGGCATGCGTGTGTGAACAACCGATAATAACGGAGGGCAAGGCAATGTCTTAGGGTGAGACGCTCAAGAGGAATCGAACATAACCCCGCCCCTCATTCCTTCCACCTCTCTACGCAAGAAACAAGACGATATGAACTCACAAATATTCACTGTTCTACGTAGGCGTGAAAAAATTAAAAATCAACAAAAAATTGGGACCGCTCACTTGTGTAGAGAAAAGGTGCACTCCTGACCCACAGGGGGTGATGGCGGTGGTGGTTATGGCGATCATGGTGGTACCTCTTCTGTCAATACAAAGAAGGGAAGTCTACGTCATACCTCTTATTGTTCTCTAAAGTGTTGTTCCCCCTGTCGAATCTCTTTTCGTATAGGGTTATGTCCCTGCAGTATTCTAGGCTGTCCATGAGAAGGAGGGGGTCGCTGTACTTCTTCAATGGGTGGTTCGTTGGTACGGGGGGTACACTTTGGTTTTGCAGGTAAGCGGTACTTGGCATTGGTCCGTTGGGGCTTCCATGGGGGCTGGTAAGGGGTCTCGCGTTGGCTACATGGGGGTTCACTGTGGGCGGCGTCATCGCTGTGATGGGCACGTTGGTGATCGCTTGCCCGATCGCTTGGCCAATCGCTGTACCAATTGATGACCCAATCGGGGTAATCGTCCCCTTTGCCATACCGCATTGCGCATTTTTTCTTTTCTTCCTTTTGGGATTCCTTTTCTTCTGTCCCTTCTCTTCCGCGTTATGGGTCATGTCGTCTAGGTTTGGAAGGGGTGCATTTTTACCTCCCTCATTTGAGGAGACTACTTTGATATGTGTACCTTTAGTGTCCTTCGTGCTGGTGAGCGCACCTGCTGATGACAAATCACTGTAGTGGAGTGGCGGTGGAGGGAATCCCTCTCCCTGCCACTGGGCGGCTTTCCTCCCCTGTCCTCCATCTGGTACATTCATCTGAAGGGGGCATGCATTTTTTTGGTCCCTCCTGGGATCACTCGGTGCATCCAGAGCGCCTTCTTCATTTGTGTGTCGTGGGAATTGTTCCTCGGGCGTGCCCCCCGATTGATGGGTGCAATAGGGTTGCTGCCTGGTGGTGTGGGTCTCCCCCTTGGCATTAAACGGGGGAGCGCTTCCTTCTATTCGCCTTCCTTTAGCACTTTGTACATCGCCAGTTTTCTGGTTTCTATTTCCCCAGAGCTGCACATCACTTGTGGAGAAGTCCAATGGGGGGGTGACAGCCAACTTCGTCTTCGTCACTGTGTATGCATTTGTACTTGGTGGTAGAGCAGCACTGACATCCCCGATGTTGTCCTTTTTCTTCCTCCGACAGGTGCCTCCGCCCCCAGTAGCGGTAGAAGCAGAGCTGTTTATGTTTTCCATTCCCCCGTGAAAGAGGTCCATCTGCCTGGGAATTTCAGTAGCGATGAGGTTGTTATGGATCTTATTCGCTCCATTTGTTTCATCTGCCTTATTTGCCCCATTTGCTGCTTTCTTCCTCGAGGCACTATTGATCCGCTTCCCCACCGGTGGTTTATTTTTTTTCCAAACGTCTTGATTCATTTTGTTACTTAAGGAAGTAAAGTGATTTCCTTTGAACGTTGTCCTGACTATATTGGGAAGTTTCACTTGATTCGCCAATTGGAGAATCCTATCTCCATGTGTGATGTTGGCGAAGCTGTTGTTCTGTTTTTGGTGATTCATCGGTGCACTGCCTTGCATGGGATGACTTGGGGTGATTCCACTCTGTATCCCGGAGGCATAAAGCCCATTGTTATGCACATTGCTCTTATAGGTACCGGTGGTGAAGACTCCATCCAGGTACGTTCCGCTGTTGTAACCGATGATATTGTAACCCCCGATGTTGTAACCGCCGGGATTGTAACGACCATTGTTTCGTTGGTACTGGTTGGAAACACCAACTAGAGTGTCTTTCCCTGTGTCTCCCTTGGTGCAATTATCTGCCCTTTGCGCTTTTCCACGATGGGAGACATTCCCCCTTCCCGGTAGGCAGCTCACATTCTTGTAATGCGGGTAACAGTTGGCATTTGATTCGATGGGGAAGGGGAAGGAGGTACCCGTTTTGGAAAATCCCGACTGCTTCGGTATGTCGTACATGTAATTTGGGTAAACTGTTTGGCTGCTCGGGTAGAAGCTCGGCGGTGGAGGAGGCACATCGTTCGTCGCCTTTATGTGGCCCATATGCACACTTTTATGTGTGTAAAGGGGGGCGTCATGGTTACGAGGGGGGAGGTTGCAGAAGTTGGTCGCATAGGGGTTGGTATTCGCCGAGGCGTAAGATCCACTCATCGCGCAGGAATAGACGTTGTTAAGCGCTGTGTCGTAGGGGTTGTTTATCGGTGCGCTGTAAGGGCTGTTATGCGGTGCATCATAGGGACCTCCAACCGGCGGGGCGAAATGGCTAGCTGGTGGAGGATCCTGCACCCTCTTAGAACCGTCCCTGAACATGCTGTCATTCGGGACCCTTAAGATATTTTTCTTTTTATTAAAATTGGAAAAAATCCTCGCTCTTATTTTTCTATATTCCTTTTCTCTCTGCTCGAGTGTTTTCTGAGATGTGTCTTGGTGCCAATTTTTTCCTTCACTAGGGGCACTTCCTATGGGGTAATTTCCACCCACTGCGTATTTTTCATACTTCATTTCGTTCCTCTTAAGGAGGGTTATTTTTTTCTTTGGCCATCCGTCTGCTGGGTTCTTCGTGTTGTGGTTTGCATTGGCTAGGGTGTCCTCGTTGGTTAGAATATCGCCGCTGATTGGCATGTCCCCGCTGATTGGCACCTTTCCCCATTGTGTATCCCCCACCAGTGAGTCACTTCCGTCGTTGATGTCTCTCCCGTTAGAGTTCTCTTCCCTGGCGGGCGCTTCTCGGCTGAATGGATCCTCCCCTTTCGGGTCGTCCATCTCGTCCCAGGAGTTGTACTGGAGGCCGCTTCCACCTTTGGCCGGTTCCTTCGTGCTTTCATTCGCGGCGTCATTTCCATCCCCATGAAGGGTACTACCTTTTCTTTTTTTCTTCTTCTTCCTTTTCTTTTTTTTTTTTTCGTTCGGAAAATTTTGAGAATCGCTTGCTGGGCGTCCCACCTGGGGTGCTTCCACGTTGGCGACGGGATTGTTTTCTTTCTTGGCCACGTCCTTATTGGCCCTGGCTTGGTTCACCCGAGCTTCGTTTATTCCAGCTTCGTTTGTCCCGCCTTCACGGGTCACCCCTTCGACGTACGTTTTGGCGGAGCAGGCTGGGGAGGTGATCTTCCTGTTCTCCCCGGTTTTGGTGGCACTTGCTCCCTGTGTGTGTTTTTCACTGGTTTGTTCTTCTGCTTTCAGACTGGTGTCACTTTTAAAGGGCCCTTCTACTACAAACTGCCCGTATGTGTGTTTCCCCACAAGGGTCCCCTTCTCATGCACCATCATTAGGTTACTCCTTTCGTCTGAAAATTTACTGGTGACAAATGCAAGGGTGCCATTTTTATGTTGACCAGTTGATTTCCCTTGAGTCATCTCCTCTGGTTGTGTGTCACTCTTCGCATTGATCCCGGCTTTTGAAGAGGGGAAGGATGTTGCCATATGGCTTGTATCAGGTATCGAGATGTTCCCACTGTCGCTCGGCATGCTGATTTAGTGTTTCGGAATGCTCTTCTTCACGTGTGTATGTGTATATGTGGAGGAGTGTATACTGACGAGGAAGCCCGTGGCACAGATTCTTCTTCTCTTTTATTGTTAATGCTCTAAAAACAATTTGGGGGGGGAGCTCTAATGGGGGAAGCCTTCCGGGGGTATTTCTGCGTATTTAGGCGGACCCCCTTCTTTGAGTTATTCTTGGGGTTATTTTGGGGGGTTATTTTCAAAATGGGGGTGGCCCTTTAAACGCCCCCTGCCGCGCATCTGGCCAGTTAAATTCGCCACTGTGTGAGGATCCACACACTTGTCTTCCCCGTTTTGTCCTTCTTCAAAGTGTGCGTTGGATGGCAACCCGAGCGACGTTCATGTTCGTTTGTCGGTGCCCGGCTGGGTAACTCTACGCTTGGTGATGCGGTCAGGTCTGTCAAGAAGTTTGCGCTTTTAATGCACTTGGCTTGGGGTATTGTTAGCTGATTGGGCGGCAAATGGGAGATCCGCGCGGCGCATCAGGTGGTGCATCCGCTCTGCACGTTGACGTTGGTGATGGCGTTAACGTTAATCTTAGCGTTCATGTCGGCTTGAGATCTTCCGTTGACTTGGTTTGATTTGCCTTGGGACTTGGCGTTGACTATACTTTGAAGTTTATTTTTTATTTTCTCTTCTGCTTCCTCTTTTCCTTTCTCGAGCGAACGCGACGTTATAGGATTGGTAAAGCATTGGACGTGTTCATTTGCCGTTCGAGCGATGTTTTGTTAGGGCTACGGGGAGGGAGCTAAATGTTTGGTGTGCGGTTGGTGTATTTTACTCCGTGTGTTTTTTTTTTTCTTTTTTTTTCTTTTTTCAATCTGTCAGTGAATGTGTAACTATTCCGTGAGGGAGAGGGGGAGATGATGGGGTGTATTCTCTATACAGATTATATTTCAAGTATGACTGCATGTATACCCCTCGTTCGTGGCGCAACGTCAGGAGCGACGACGAGGGGGAAATCCGATCGATGATGTGCTGATCGACGGTGTGCTGGTCGACACTTTGGTGAGCGGCTGCTAATTACTTCGCGGCTGTGAATTGCTTCGCCGCTGCGATGTGCTTCGAAACTGTTACCCGTTTGTGCTGGCGATCCAATTAGGGCCCAGTGTGTCACGGCAAATTTGGAGCAATCTCCATGGGGGGAAAAACCCGCTCGGGAAGCATTTTCGCGATGCCTTTCCTCTTCAACACACGCAAATGAAGATTAAAAGAAAAAGAAACGAAAAAAAAAGGCGGCACGAAAAAAAATGATATTTACATAAAAAAAAAGTGAAATAATGCTTAAATGGTAATACTTTACAGGGTTGAAAAAAAAAAAAAAAAATCCCAAATGAGTTCACAATTGGGGAAGGGGGATTATCCATAAAGGAAGAATCAAAAAAAAGGGGCAAGCAAAATGCCAAGTGCTGTTCAATCCTAGTAGGGAAAAGAAAGAAAAAGAGGCGCAGCATCCAACTCGCACCTGCGTACATACGCACACCTTTTCTTCTCATCCAATTGCGTGCCGGTATATACATCTCAAGGGGCATGATTAATATTGGCGTAATTTTTTTTTTCTGTTTTTTAACCTTGTTCGGAAGGGGAAGAGGCATGCAAGGAGAAAAAAACCGAACTAATTTGTGAACAGTGAAGATCGTCTGCAACCATTAAGATGACTCAGTGAGAGCAGAGTTGAGTATTCCATTCCAAGAGGAGGAACGAAACGATGAAGGTAAAGGGACAACCCCCTATGTATGTCATGAGGGACATAACCAGCCGTCAGAAAAGAAAAACTGTCCCTTTTCTTCTTCACCCACCCCCCCTTATATGTATCGTGCGTGTTGTGATTCCCCTCTGTTCGGGCGGCATGATACACAGAGTACATCTTCGGGTACACATCCGATCGGGAGATAAAACAAAACATAAGCATCGGCTCGCCCCAGAGTGGAGAATGCCCACACATTGCGACCGGAGAAAAAAAAAAGAAAAAAAAAAGGGACTCCAATACGCGAGCTGCTACACGGCTGGGTGCCTTTACACAAATAAGTTTAACACGGTTAGCAATTTTAACAGTGTTAACAATTTTAACAGTTAAAGAATCCGCTGCTCAGCAGACCAACGTGACAAATGTGCCGAATGAATTTGTGGACCTTCCAACGGAGCGCATGCCGAGGAAGCTGTCCCCTCCTCTCCTGAATGTAAGCACTACAACAAATGAGAGGTAAAATGATGCAATATGATGGCGCAGGCATTATTTACGTTGAGACTGTCTAAGGTAAAATTCCCATTAGGGCTCAAGTCAGGTGCAAGAGCTTCTTCTCTGCGGTGCCCTTTTATGTATATACAAATGTCCGATCTGTCCAGTATTTCCTTGCTCAGTCCTTTGGTCTCATTTCCTAGGATTATAAAAATCTTCTCGTTTTTGCTGATGCGCACGTTTGCTAATTCTTGGAGGCCGTTGTTCGTGCTGGAGTCGTTTGGGGGGCAGCCTTGCGCGGGGTTAAGGGAAAGAACAGAATTGGTGGTATGCGGTGCGAAGCAACAGGGCGAAGTTGGAAGCAGTACACAGGAACATACGTAACAGTATAGAAACGTACGTAACAGTTTCTATTGTGGAACAGTCAAATGGGTGTGAGCGGAAGTCGGGGGGAAGGCCCCTCCAGGAACAACCCCTATGCAGTCTTACAGGTGGAAAGTATTTTAAATCCGCAGCTTCTTAAATCGTCCATAAAGGTGAGCTGAAAGGGGGGTGGGGCAAAAACAGCATAATGGGGGGAATAATATCAAGTCATCGCTTAAATAGTACGTCCTCTTCTCCCTTGGGTTAGGTCTCTACTTCTGTGGACGCCTCTTCCCAGGAGCGGCGTATTCTTGATTTTCTCCTCTACATGGTAAAGGCAGCAACGTGTGTAAAAGTTGTCTTCCTATAGCCCATTCGAACCATATCATTCACGTGAAAGAAATCCAAAAACTCGGAGGTGCCAACGCTGGAATGGAGAACAGGTGTGTCAATCTTCATTCCGTGTAGACCTCCTTGCAATTTTTTGTCTTCGTTTTTGTTTTTGTTTTTTTTTTTCTTTTTCTTTAAAAATATAGAGTCCCCCCCGAAGAAGAAAATCGATCTGCAGATGTTCCCGATGTTCATATTATCGTACACATCGTGGAGGCAGATGCAAATGTTTGCCTCCTTCCCCTTCTGTGGGTAGTCCTTGATGAACTGATTGGCCTTCTTCATGGTACGGTAGCTGGTCTGCATGATGATGTCGTTGTGTGGAAATCCGCCCACCAGGTCGTCCAGCTTCCTCTTGCTTGTGGCTGTTATTGGGATGTTCCGTTCCTTTAGAGTGTCAAATATGTACCGGTAGGCCTGCTTGCGCGTTTTTTTGTTCAACCGGATTTTCTCGTTCACCTGGGGAGTGAAGTGGTGGAGTGGAGTGCTAATCGTGATGTGCGAAGACACGTGTGCGTATGTAGGTTCATCCGCATGGGGGAGGACCTCAAACAGGGCAGCTTCATCACCGCTGCGTCCCATCCACGCATATAGCACGTGCTGCCTACCAGGACGCTGTGAATGGTCCGCTCGTTCTTCACCAAGACGGACGTCACTGAATTTACCCCGTACACATAATCTATGTCATTCTCTGCCTGAGCATCCAAGAATCTATTTCTTTTTATATTTAATGAAGCAGTGTCTGATTTGTCGTTACGGTGAGGGGAGGAGGACGAGTGGCTCGTCTTCGGGCGTCCGCTAGCATGGCGTGGTGGCAAGTTGGGTCGAAATTCTGGAAGGACGCCGAACGGGGTAACTTCTGCGCCACTCATGTAGAGAAGCATCAGGAAGGCAGCGTTTTTTGTTCGCATGGCCACACTGCTAAGGCGCGGTGCGAGAGCGGAGCGCATTTGTCAAGTTCTTCGGGGCGGAAGCTAGGCAGTTCGCCATCTCGAGATTTGCACCTCTGCAAGTTGGTTTCGGCAAGTTCATTGGGGCCAGTTCATTTCGGGGAGTTTATTTCTCCAAGTTGATTTATTCCTCTCACTCTTCTTCTTGTTCACGTAGGTGAGCCGTGAACAGGAGGAGAGTGGGCCAAGGGGCGGTTAACTCCCAGCGGGATGTGCCAGTTGGCTGGAAAGAAAAAAAAAACGCATACGGGTAAGTATCCTCCACGTATGTGCCTATGTACGGAGTTATGCATTTATCTATATGTGGCCTCCCCCGTGGCAAAGCTATCAGTGCGCCGCTCCAGATCGGCGACGTCTCGTCATCTTATCGTGTTGGTAAAAGCGATTCATCCTTCATTTTTTTTACAAAAAAGTTGTGGGTGACAGAAAAATGAAGAAAAAAAAAGGGGGAAGTTTAAAGAGGGTTTTTTTCACCCCCCTTTCCAAACTCTAAATGGGGTCAATAAAAAAAAAAAAAGAAGGAAAAAAAGAAGAAGATGACGATGAAGAAGGATAGCACTGGCACAAAATGCAAATGGCGCATTCGGGCAATGCTTATGCGTAGTTGTCACTGGGACAAGATCATTTGGTGTGTGAGGAGGCCCCCCCCCACTGGCGGGCTCCGTAACATGTGAGTGGTAAGAATGGGAAATGGCATTATGTCCCGGGGTGAGGAGGTACAGCGGCAGGTACGCCACGTTGCCGTCAGCCCCTAACAGAGTTCCTTTCCCCTGGACTGCGCGCCGCTTCATCGCCGAACCTTTTTGAATTTGCCCCTGCGGTAGAGGTCCTGATTCTCCTTCATCTCTGTGTCGGCCAGGCGCAGCGCCTCGATAGTTTGCTCGTGATAGAGCAGCACATCGTTTTCGTCGAGCTCGCTAAACTTGTCTATTTTTTTATTGAGCATCTTTTCAATGGCGAGGAAATTTTCCACATCATACTGCGTCACAAAGGTAATGGACTTCCCCGTGCGCCCCGCCCGAGCAGTCCTTCCCACCCTGTGGATATACTCCTTACATGAACACAGATCAAAGTTGATCACGATTTTTATATCTTTTAAGTCAAGTCCTCTAGCCCCGACTTGCGTAGAGATTAAAATGTTGTAACGGTTGCTTTTAAAAGAATTCAGACTACTGAGTCTCTGGTTTTGTGTTAACTTCCCATGGAGGCATATCGACTTGAGTCCTAAATTTCTGCAGAAAAAATTGATCTTCTGAGCTGCTGCACAGGTGTTTGCAAAGATGATAATACTCCTGGAGGAGAAGTGGAAGCACAGGCTACAGAGGTAGGTGTATTTGTACTTGAGCGGAATGAATATGTAATTTTCGATGAGGGTGCTGGCGGTACTGTATTTATTGGACACCTCTACTTTGATGGGGTTCTTTAGTGACGCCTTCTTCAATTTGGCTACACTTTTCGTCATTGTGGCAGAGAATAAGAAGGTGATTCTTTTCTCTGGAAGGATCAGCAGGAGCTTATTAATGGAGGCCTCAAAGTCGAGGGATAATAACTTGTCCGCTTCGTCAAATACGAGGTACTTTAAATTTTTTAAGTTAAAACCTTTGGTATTGTTCAGGTGGTCTAGAATCCTCCCTGGGGTACTCACAATGATATTCGGTCTCTTCGCCAGATTTAAAGACTGAGTCACTATATCGACACCTCCAAATATTGTGCATATGTTAACAAGTAGGTTTGATCCCAGGGCTTGAAAGTGCTGTGCTATTTGTATACAGAGTTCCCTTGTGGGGGAGATGACCAGGGCGAAGAAGCTCTGCCTCTTCTCTCGGAGCTCCTGCAGGATGGGTATTATGAAGCAGGCCGTTTTACCGCTGCCTGTTTCGCTGAGGCCGATAATGTCTCTCCTCTGGAAGGCGAAGGGCAGCATCTTGCGCTGGATGGCGGTCGGCTTCTTCCATCCCAGCTCGTCTATGCTCTGCAGGATTTCCTCGCAGATGTTCAGATCGCGGAAGGTGATCCCTTCGTTAGGGTGATCTTCTTCGTTCGCGTCGTTGGAGGCGTCTGTTTCGTTGGCGGCGTCCGCTTCGTTCGCGTCGTCCCCTTGGTCAGCTTGTTCTTCCTTCAGTGCCTCCTCCTGGGGTTCATCCTCCCCGCCCGTCCCATCGCGCGGCCTCTTCTTCCCCTTCACGCCCTTCCTTTTCACCTTCACCTTGGTCTTCTCCTTCACCCGATGCTCGTATTCGCTATGCATCTTCTGTATGGTCTCCTCCTCAAACATTTTGTAATTTTTGTTTAGCTTCTTGTCGAAGTTTTGGAGCACGTCGCTCGTGGTGCAGCCTTTGTGAAGCTTCATTTCTTTTCAATTAAATTTGGAACGGACGCACAAGTACAAGTACATGGCATAAGTAAGGGCGTCTGTTTTGTCCTTAATCCTCTGGAGTTTTTTTTTTTTTAAGGCACATAAGCTAGACGTACAAGCTTGGGACAACGGTATGCACAGTTAGGGGTCACCCTTTTGCATACTACAGAGGGGGAAGAAGTGGAAGGAGAGGGACGAAGAGTTGTACAATTATACGTTGGGACATGCAGAAGAAATGTCAGAGGAACGGTAGGATGACAGGGCGGTAGTTTCCTATCATTAAGTGCGACTGGGTACATAACCCCTTTGCTGCAAAAACATGTGGGAAATTTCTTTCCCATGAAAAAGTATGAAAGGCGATCTTCAAATGGAAACCGCAGATGATGGAATAGTTAACAGGAATGAAAGGAAAGAAGAAATGGAAAAGCAATTCGCACTATTTGAGCTACCACGCGTTGTAAATCACTACCTCCATTGAATGTCGCATTCTTCGCGGTGGGTAAACTCTTGCGGTGTCAAACAGGGAAAAAAAATACCGGACCCTGCAGGATGTGACGCCGACAAAGGTATTTGACATTTTATCAGGGAAGGCGAGCGACAATGCTATCGAGAAAGGAACAAAAGAGAAAAAAAAATAAATAAATAAAGTGCCCCTATTTTGTTTTAATTCATCCTCCTTCTTTACATTTCACCTTCCCCCCATCCCCTGTGTTTATCCCCTTTTTTTTATGTAAATTCTTTTCCCCCTTGACCATATACACTGCGTAGCAGCACAGGGAGAAAAAAAAAAAAGATTCACGCGAACCGGATTTAGAGATAGAAGTAACAAGAAGGAGGATTCCACCTTTGAAGAGATCTTCGCAAGAGGAAGAAACTGTTTTACAAAAAATGAAGAGAAGATAACCCCAAAGTTCGCTTCAACATCGAGAGACGTGTACCTATATACCCGTCGAGAAAGAATGCCGACTCAAAGTTGGAAGAGCCAATCCGGAACGAATCTGTACGTAGAGATAATTGCACCCTTTTTGGTAAGGCAAACTGAGAGAACGAGGAAGGAGATAAATAGCCCTTCATGTACTGTGATCCTTTGCGTTGAATATGTTTTCCACTTCCCTTATCGGGCCAAGGAATGTGTGATTGTAAAGATGGGGGGAAGTCTAACAGGGTAACTGGCCCGGTCTGGAGTGGAATACATTTGAGCATTTCGTGGAAGAGATCAACACGCGCTCATGTTGCTAGGAAAATGAGCGAAAGTTTGTTAATGGGAAAAATTGGTGAATATTTTTTTTCTTTTTTGCCTTCCCCCTTTTGCAGATCGTCCAAACGGACGTATGCCCAGTGTATACAAAAAAAAAAGAAAGGCCCCTTCTTGCATACTCGAGTGAACAAGCACACTGATAGGTTTTCTCCACATTTTGGGAAGAGTTAAACTGTGGAGCGGCACATATAGGTGAAGCTTTTTTTTATTGAAAAATGAAGAACGAAACCACGGTGGAGGAAAACCGGGACAATCCCGAGGATGGACCTTTGGGACTCCTGTCGGAGTGTGTCAAAGACAACGCGCAGGTTTTAATTAACTGCCGCAATAATAGGAAACTTTTGGCGCGGGTGAGTAAAGGAGAACAGGAAGGAAATGCGTCTCCACCTGAGCGCCCCTTTCGCCCATTTTGTGTGTGCAAATAATGAAGTCTACCCAATTTGTTTGACCTGTTCATACCATTTGGTCGATCTGTTGGCTCACTGGCGGAGGCCACATTTGAGTGTGCTCCCATACGTATGAAAAAAGCACCTCTGATTGACTCATCTGCAAATATACCATTTTACGAATTCGCTTCCTGCAGGTTAAAGCGTTTGATAGGCACTGTAATTTGTTGCTGACTGAGGTTCGAGAAATTTGGGTGGAGGTGGTGAAAGACAAAAAGAAGAAGAAAAAAATTAACAAGGACAGATACATCAGCATACTCTTCTTAAGGGGAGACTCCGTTATTTTAATTTTGAGAAATCCAAAGTGAAGCTTAAGAAGGGAGAGCAAGTTAGCAACGGTGATGTGACGAAAAGGTGTACCAACCAAAA
>NW_008481844.1:37318-51280 GCF_000524495.1 Plasmodium inui San Antonio 1 | reverse complement strand
AAAAAAAAAAAAAAGTTTTCCTTTTTTTCTAGCTAAACTTGGAATTTAATGTATTGGTTTTTATGTGTACATGTGTCATGTTCGTTAAGTGCGCAAATGCTGCATAGGAAGGTATGCTACACAAATGTATACGATTTTACGTGCCGCACGTGCCTTGTTTTACCTGCTTCACTTCTCTCTGTTGCGCTTCCTTTTGTGTGACTTTCCTTCTTTCCTGGTCAACACCGCAGTTCGGAGGAGCATCTTCTCCCTTTGATTTTCGTGCTTCTCACATTTGTGCCTTTCTATGCGCGGATTCATTTTTATGCCAGTTCCCCCTTAGCAGAATTCTACATTTTGCGATTCCTGGGACACGCGCCTTATCGCCGGTTTTAATTCTGCACATGTAGGCATATAGGTGGATGTCTATATCGTGTATGCTTATTCGTACCTGCCTACATGTCTAATCTTCTAACTTGCGCAAACACACCCCTTTAATGGAAAAAACTGTAGCCACTCGAATTACACACGCAGCACCCCGTTTTTATCAATTTTTAAGGTAACAGTTTGAAGGAAGAAGGAAAAAGTGGAACAATTCTAATCTCAATTTTGCATTTTTTTTTCTTCCTGTTTGTACCCACGAAAGGAATTAAGAAATTCAAGGAGGAGGGGCTTAATTGGCGATGCCAGTAAAAGCGAGTACTACCCCCACTTGAAGTATAACGTAGCAGAGCTAAGATCACTCGTTAACTACGTTTTTGTTTTTTTTTCCTACATCCGAAATAGGCGCATTTAAGCATACATGCAGCAGCCCGAGGGATATCCGTGCTTTTTTTTTTTTTTTTTTCTTCACGTGCTATGGCCTAGGTCGAATGAGCTATTCAGTAACTCCCGCGCGTGCACAAGAATAGCTAATCGAAGCGAACGGGAGAGGCATGTAGGGGCGCCTTTGAATGATCTCTCCATGTAATAATTCGAGGAAGGTTTATTGTGGGACAGCCTTTGTGTATCATTCTTTGTGTATCAGTCTTTGTGTATCAGTCTTTGTGTATCAGTCTTTGTGTATCAGTCTTTGTGTATCAGTCTTTGTGTATGAGCCTGTGTGTAGCAGCCTCTGTGTTAACAGCTCTTGTGAAGTCACCCCTCCGAGTGATCACTGGCTCTCACGCGGTGAACGAGACGGGAGAGTTCCCCCCAAGACGAGGCACAACAGGAAAGAGAACAATACAAAAAGGGCGCAAAAAATATAGGGAAAAATAGATAGAAAAATAGATAGAAGAATAGATAGCAAGATATATTGCACCCTGTACAGTGCAATATTGAGGGGTTTAAAAATTGGCTCGGGGAAGTGGCGCTACCCGCTGGAAAGGTCCGGAAGGGAAAATATGCCTGGGCGAACGACCACACCTTTCTGGAAGATGAGATAGCGCAGAACTGTTTTCCCTCTCCAGGAAGCTCTTCACACTCAGTGGCTAAAATACACGAAGAGGCAGTGGAGACTGAGGACAGGGTGGGGGAGAACGAACTTAGCATATGACATTTTTGGCCACTTCAAGATAGTACGCGGAAAGAGGAAAAAACTCATTTGAGGAGAGGAATCACATGGAGCACGTAAGTGCATGGGCGAGTAAAAATTCCACCTAAATGGGTAACTCCAATAGGAGGGAGACTAATAAGAAGGAAGATGAAGAGGAGGAGGAAGCTGATTTGGAGAAGGTGTGTGAGGAGGAGCCAGGGGGCGATGGCAGAAGGGACGATCGGAAGGGGCGTAGCCAGGCAGTCGAAGTGAAAGGTAAGGGACTCCTGGACGAGGGCTTAGTCAACATCTTCTTCTATGAGAACTACTTCAGGAATTTCTTCAACTTAAACGAGATTAACAGGTTTGGTTTTACGGCGAATAGCACCAAGGGGGTGTGTGAGGTCGAGGGGGATGGGGAGGACAAAGGGACAGGTGAAGAAACTGTAAAAATTAGGAACAAGAAAAAGATCGAAGAAATGACTCTCCACAATAACAAGTACATTGTAAGCTTTCTTGACGATACGATAAAATCGAAAATTGAGATCGCCAACTTTATTTCTTTCTATTTTTTTTTTCAAAGTGTAAGGAAGAATGGGGGGACCGACTCCGTAAGGGGGAAGGACCTCTCTGATGTGAATTACATATATAAGAAGGTTAGCAAGTCGAAGCGGTATATTGCCTCCGACCAGGTGGAGACTTGCATGAGGAATTATTTGTACCACATTGATAGGAGGAAGTTCCCCATTTGGAAGGAGCCCTTGGGGTGTGATACATCAGGCGAAAAGGATGCACACAGGGATGTGGGAGTAAGAGGAGCAGTATCGGTAGCGGAGGAGGTAAGACGCACAAGTGACGTGGGAGACGCAGACACCTTGGAGAAGATCCACCCGAAGAAACGACTGAAGAGGCTCCTGAGTAAAGTGAAAAGAGGGCGAAGTGCAAAGGCGGGGGAAGGATGCCCTAGCAAATGGAAAAAGAACCTACCCAGAAGAGTGAAGATAGGAGAAGACAAAGTTACGCTTCGGCGGAAGAGCACTCTGGGTAGGAAGTACGACGAAGGCTTTTGGTTGTACAGTTCGGACAGAAATTATCGTCGTGCGAAGAGGAGGGGGATGGACGCTGTGCGGGGAAAGAGGAAGGATAGGCAGGAACCTGGGGAGCAACCTCAGGAGGAATCTGATAAAGAACCCGAGAAGCAATTTGCGGAGCAACCCGAAGACGAGGCGCACCTTCGTGGGAATGTTGACTCCGCACAGTTAACTCGAGACAGACGAGTACCGGGCAAGGGTCTGGACTCCCCAAGGGAGAGCGAAATAGGGAAGAGAAAAAGCGACAATTCTTCCTACGCCGTGTATATTAAGAAGACCCTTACGAAGGTATTCAATAGGTACGAAATAAATAGGTATGGATTGGTGCGAAGGAAGAAAAAGGGCAGCATGCTGTTGGGTCATCTACTGAAGGAAAGGAAGGAGCAAATGAATATCGGGATCTCCTTCTCCCCAGCGGGGTTATTAATACCATACCACCTAGGGGTGAGCAGTCTGTTAATAGAAAAAAATATACTCAATATGCACACAAGTATAGCGGGTTCATCGGCAGGTAGCATCTGTGCCTGCTGCTTGGGTATCGGCTTGAGAGTGGACAAATGCTTTTTTTTAATTGAAAATATTATTAGCAATGTGTACAAAAACGGGTGTTACCAGAAGCTGCAGAAAATGTTGGACGTGGAGCTCAACAAGTACCTTTACTCAGGGAGTTACAACTTTTTAAACCAACGAGATGGAAGCGTCTTTGTAGGCATCACACAGATCCTTCCCTACTACAAGAGGCTGAATATAACCAAGTTCTACGACGACAGTGATCTGATAAACGCAGTGATCGCCTCATGTAATATTCCTATGTACTTGTCTAACAATATTTTTGTGAACTTCCGAAATAAAAAGTGCATTGATGGATTGTTCAGCACGAAGAAGAAGGAATTTGGATGCCCCACCACGAAGACCGATCGCATATTGAAGGTGTCTCCCTTCGACTCAGACTATGTCGGCATTGAAAACAAGAACAACAGTGTTATCAGCCCCCACTTGGTTAAGTATAGACACTTGATTTTTCTCTTTCTGTGTGTGAAGAATTTGTTTCACCGAGTTGTTGACAACGTGTGGGTGGAGAAAGACTATGCGTTTCTGGTTCGGCGATTGAAACGGATCATGGATTTGAGGATCTTCTCCTGGGGGGAGTTCTTGCGCGATTACTTCTGCTCGGTTAGCGTGGGTAGGAGCGGTCTGGATGGAAGTGGTCTGGATGGAAGCGGTCTGGATGGAAGCGGTCTGGAGGGGGGTCATCCAGGCGGTTCCGACTTTCCTGGCGAAGCGGGCCCCTCCGAACTGATGCACCGCCTGGAAGGGAAGCTCAGCCGGTTCCGCTGCACAGGTGAAAATGCTACCGCGAAGGAACTCTTCCTCAGGGTGAACCGGGAGGCCATCACTCAGTTTCATCGACACAAGTGCAACTACTCCAATTTTTACAGCTTCTCCGTGACGCTAATAAATGTGATGAGCGTCTACTTCGAGGAGAACTTCTCCCCTAGCACGCGGTTGAGGGGGGTAGTGCTGGGGGGGTTGCGGCAAGATGGGGCAGACACAGTAAGGGAGAAAGAAGGGGACAAAAGGGCAGAAAAAGGCGGAAACAGGAAAGGAGATAAAAAGGGAGAGCAGAACGGAGAAAACAGCATAGAGGATGCCCAAGTGGAAAAATTCTTCCTTCTCCTGGAAAAAGAACAATTGCTCAGAATGGAGCAGCACATTCAATTCCACCCCCAGCTGGAGAGCCAAGTCATTTTGTTCTTCTTCAAGGAGCATTTCGCCAACGAAAGCATCGCACGGCTGGAAAAGAGGTTCCTAAAGAGGAGCATCCACCAGCTGATGGATGCGTTGAAGGATATCTGTTTTGTTGATTGTGTGGAGAGGTGTGTGCGGAGGTTAGTTCGCCACCGTCGCGACGGTGAGAAGGGACGGGGTGATGGGAGGTTCGTTCTGTCTGGCTCAATGGGGGATTACCCCAGAGAGGACTTCCAACCGCGGGTAAGAGTGATCACCCATTATTTGAAGCACAGCCAGATTTACAAGAACTTCATTTACATACTTAACGAAATAAAAGCGGCCAACGGAAGAGTCCTTAAGGTTAGCGAGCATAACTACTACAGCTTCATGTGTCTGAACGGGGAGGACCTCGGGGATTCTTACCTCTTTTTGTACCTCTACTTGTATGCCAATTTGTGTCACCGGGAGATGTTCTCCCACGGGGGGGGGAGAGGCGGTGTCAGCGGTGTTATCGGCAGTGGGGGCTGCGTATTTGATAAATCTGTCTGTCAAAATTGCATCCGTGGAAACTGCCTCTGTGGGGAAATTACCTCCAAGCCGCGAGGAAAACCCCCCCCCCTCAGTGAAGCGAAGAACTGTGGTGAAGCATCTCCCTGGCGTGACATACTTAGAGTGGATGGCGAGTTCGCAAAACGTATGGTGCAGAAGAGAGACTCGGTGACGAACTCGAGCCAGGGGGCGCGAACAGTGAGCTTAACGCAAAGATTCTCGGAGTTGTGGACCGTCAGGAAGCGGAATGGAGAAGAAGGTGCAGAGGAGGAGAAGAACAAGAAAAATAGGGTGAAGCACCCTGACCAGATTAGTCATCCGAATCATGCTAACCTGTTTATGAGAGAAGAGGACGAAATGTCATTGGGTAGTAGTCCCAAGCACTATGTCCGGAGGAGTCACAGCGAATCAGACAACAAATTGGAGGAGCAGAAAGTGGATGAGAGTCCAGAAGGTGAGATGTGTCAAATGTACCATATGCGCGGCTCTGAGGGGGGACAACCTACAGGCGATGTGAATAAACAGAGAGTTAAGAGTTATTCCTTTTTTAAGAAGATGAAGAGTGAGGATCTGTCTGTGGGTTCAGAACCCCAATTGAACTGTGGCCATAAATGTCAATTTGAGAAGGGCCTTCCTCCAGGGCTGAATAATTTGCTCCTTTTTAACCAAGGCTGTGGAGTCATTAAAAACCTGGACGAGTTTGTGAAGACGAATTGGAGTAAAATAGCTTCCATGAATGAGCAGAGGAAAAGTGAAATCTGCTCGCATCTACATGAAATGGATCAGCTTTACAGAGATATGCTCTTTTTGCAGAGATTCGGTTTCTCTATTAATTTTTCCGAGCACACCAAGTATAAGTTTTTGAGGAAGAGGAAGAAGGGCGCAGTGGAGGGAGAGGCCAGGTCCGCTGGTTTAGCAGCCGGATTAGCAGCCGGATCAGCAGCTGGAGTGGAGGAAACTAAATGGGAAAGTCCCACAAAAGTAGCGTTAACAGGGCAAATTCCGTCAACCAAGGAGCCAGTGATGATCCCAGGCTCCCATAGAGCAGCAGGAGAGGGACAGCAAACAACAATCTGCACGAGCATTGAAGAGATGCTCGTTTATGGCTCCATGGAGATGGAGATCTCGGGTGTTGGCAAAGTTTCTACACAGAGGATTGATAACAAAATGACGGAAGGTATGCCAAAGGGGCCTCGAAAAAGTGAAGAACACTGCACCAGGAGGAGACGAGGATCCGATATCGTTTCTGGCAGAAGCTCTACCAAGCAGATGCCGACAGAAGTGACGATGCATGATGGCTCCCCAGATAATTTTGTTGATGATGTGGAGACCAATATAGACGAAAAATTATATGATAATGATAGAACCTACTTTGTTAAGAATGTGTTTTCCATAAGGAAGTTACTGAAGATGGCATTCGAAGGAGCGGACGATAAGATGATTAGGAGGATTTACGACATGGGTCGTAGTGACACTTACCTGTGGCTCTACACCGAATACTTAAACGTCTGCATTTTTTGTTTTAAGAAGGTGTACCTTTTATATGTCAAGTTGGTTTCTCTCTTTGACTCGCTGCTCGGGATTACCAGTTTGAGCAGGCGGAGGAGGAAGAATGACGTTGGAGCCATGCTTAGCTCCGTAGAGAAGTTTGTCCTTTACGTGAACGGAAAGGCGTTCAACATGTTCGAGTTGTGCCGTCTTGTGTACGTGTGTTTCGGCGGCGGGGGAGGAGCATCAGGTGCGACGGCAGATACGGCGGCACGTACAGCGGCAGATACAACAGCAGCTAAACCAGCAGCTAAAGCAGCAGATGCAGGAGCAGGCACAGGAGAAGGGACACCCCCCTCACGGGAGGATTCCTCCCCTATGACCGTGGTAGAAGCAGTGGCTGATGTGGTGGAGCCTGCGCGGGACGCTATTCGAAGGAGCAGGTTCTCCCGCTGCGCCGTTCACAAGGAGGGGTGGGGAGAGGGGGAGAAGGTGGAAGCGAAAGGGGAAGCAAAACGGGAAGCGATGGAGGAACGCCCAGAGGAGGACAAGGCTTCCGATGCGTCCTTAGCTAAACGGGGGAGGCAACACATCCCTGAAGGAACCCCCACACACCCTCTTCACACACATGCTCTTCCCCACCATCGCCATTTGGAGGATGCCCAAGCGCCGGATGCAAAGGTATGCAGCGGCCATCACTTGTCTAGGAAGGGAAAACGGGGGAGTGACCGCCACAAGAGAGAAGGAAAAGGGAGAGGAAAAAGAAAAGAAAATGAGAAAATAAGGAACCCCAGCGGAGAAGCGAAGGAGAATCTACCCCATCAGAGTAGCAACACTGGAAAGGTAATGAGGGGCTTCCTCCACCCAGGCAGAGTCTCCAAAACGAAGCAGAAGAAAGATATGCAAAAAGGTCCAAAGGAGAGGAGGCCAAGAAGTATAAGTCTGCCGGTAGATCTTCGCAAAACCGTTTTAAAGCTGCACCATTTGAAGGGGAAGATAAAATTAAATAAAAACATCATTGATGGGATTAATAGGGAGATACTGACTGGCACTCCATATGAGCACATTTATACGCACTCGAATTTTTGGATATACTCCTCGTCCGATGAAAGTGATGGCAAGAATCTTTGCGGCAACGGATTCTACCTGAACAGCGAAGACGCCACGGGTTCGTGGTTCGATTCTGTGTTTGACGACCTGTCGGACGAGGCCGATGGCTTCTCCAGGATTTCCACTTTTTTCAGGACCTTCAGGAACATGGACGGGAATTTGGGCCTCTCGGGCTACTTCGGCTTCTGAGTGGTTTCAGAGGTTAGAAGCAGTTGCGGGGGTTAGAAGCAGTTGCGGGGGTTAGAAGCAGTTGCGGGGGTTAGAAGCGGTTTTAAGGGGGCCTCTGTAACTGGTTGTGCGCGCCGCGACTGATCTCCGGGGTCCTCGGGCATCTGGGGTAACTGCCGAGATGCCTTTGTCGAAGCGTGAACGGATGGTGGCTGCTCTACCTGCCCACATAAAATGCGTCGCTCGTATGTGGCGTGTTGTTGTATCACCCCGAGAGATGGGAATCTCCCTATGTCGTGTTTCCCCTTTGAGTCACTCCCCGTGCAAATTCCTCGTGACGCGTTCTTTCGATGTCGAGAGCCCCCTTAAATCGTGCCTCTTCACATCTTTGTTCCTTTTGTTTTTCCGTTGGTTCAGATTTGCATTCCATTTTGGGTTGCACTTGGCCAGTTCACATCGATAGTTTCCTCGTCATGTTGCATGTTCTTTTTTTTTTTTGTGTCGGCCTGTAATGCTAACTATCGATAGCCTTTGTCTATTTATCCTTTTATGGCGTTTAATTTTTTGGTACCGCCATGATGAGACGACTTCGCGATGGAGTGACACACCCTTGCGGATCAGCCAACCTTTGAAATGGTGCAGGCACCAAGGCGTCTTTCCCTTCATTCGCTTTGTTGCTCGTATTCGGGGGCGGCGCACCCTGCGGGAGGGCATCACACACTGCCGTTATGACGAATGAGTAAGCGGATGGAATTGATCAAACGGGTCGAAGAAAAAATTGCTCGCTCGTATGTTCGGCATGCGAGTGCACATCGGTAATTATTTTTGCAGTCTCCCATGGTTGGTTTGATCACGGGACAACTGCCACAAATGGCATAGGTTGGGGGGAAGAAACATAAAAAATAAAGAACCTAAAAAAGGCAGAGGAAAAGCAAAAAAGAAGGGGACACGAAACAAAATGCGCATGCGTATGGTACGCCGCTCGGGAGGACACGCGGTTTGAAGGAAATTGGGGGTTCCCAAAAGAAGCAGAGTAAAGCGGCATGCGGCTGAGATAGTAGGTCATTATGCCGCCATGCCGCTACATATCGCTATACAACGCTACTTCTTCTTGGCCTGGGAGAGCAGGCTGTCCAGGCCGAAGGGGTCGGAGATGTCCTTGATGAATTTCACCGGCTCAGCGGCACTCTGCGTGGTCTCCATCTTTTGAAGCGTCTTCCTGACCCGTTCGTTGGAGAATTTGTAAATATTGTTGCTCTGTTTGGAGTTAAACAGAGAAGTGTCGTAAATCTGGTACAGGTCATCGTCGTTGGCAGCGAGTTGATTCTTTCCATCGTCATTCTGGTTGTTTATATTGAAAAGGCTGATATCATGGATGTTGTTGTTTTTACTGACATTGACTTTGTTGAGAGCAAATTGTTCTTCAATGAGTCTATTTTCATAATTTTTCATTTTCTTAAGATTCTTTTCGATGCGGTAATCTCTTTCGATTTCTCTTTTTCTTTCGTTGATAATGGAGCTCTGTGTTTGTGCAAGGCTTTTTTCTTTTCTTGCCTGTATAGCTAGATTTCGTAAAACATTTTCCTTTTCTTCTTTTTCTTTTAATTTTTTCTGTTTAATGATACTGTTCCTCATTTTGATTTCTTCCCTAGCTTTCTTCTCCGCCACATAGAGGTACTCACTTAGGTGTGCAAAATTCTCGTTAATCTCCACTTGGTTTAGTTTTTTATTATCACTTTGGATTCGTTTATCCAATGGAATATTGTATCCTTTGTTGTTTTTCCAGTTGGAGACACAAGGGGGGATTTTCCAATTATCCTCCTCTTCTTTGTTTATCTTTCTGGTAGGAGATCTTAACAAAGGATAATCAGGAGAGTTCTTTACGTTTGGTAACTTCTTATGTTTAAATTTGGACACGTCTAAGGGGTCCACTGTTTTATGGACCACTTTGATAATCCTTTCATCTAAATTTTGATTCAGTTTATTTTGAGGAATGTATCTAAAGAATTTATCTTCCTTCTTATTTGCTATACTTTTGTTTGACTTATCATTTATTACTTGTTCAATATTTTTTCTTGTGTTGTCTATGATTTCTTTTTCTTCCTCTTCATTTGGTTTGTAGACGGCTAGTTCATTGAACTTTTCTTCTTTATCTTTTGCATCTGATAGGATTTTTTTTTTCCTTAATTTTTGTATTTTTTCGTTTGGTTCTACTGTTTCTATTTGTTGGTTGTAGATGAGGACATCTTCGTTTATTAGGTTGTCGTACTTTACGTTGTTATTTTCGTCCAGATATTTTAGCACTACGTTTCCTTTGGTACTTTTTCTCTCGCCGCCTCCGCCACCACCCTCTGGAAGGCCCATGTCGTTTGGGTATTGATTGACGTGGATCTCCGGGTAGGCTCCTCCTCCCTGGAAGTCCTCGTTGCAGGTGATTCGCAGGTATCTCCTCTTCAGGTACTCGTAACACTGATTTTTGCCATCACCTCTGCTTCCGTGGCTCCTCTTCCCATCGTCTCTACTTCGGTTGTCCCTACTTCGGTTGTCTCTGCTTTCGTCGTCTCTACTTCCATCGTCTCTACTTCCGTCACCCCTCCTCCCGCCCTCTTCCCCATCAGCGTACTCATAGGGCCTCCTCTTCGGCTTGGGCAAATTCCTGAAAAAAACAGAAAGAGGATGGGAAGATTATGCAGTGGGTCGTCTGGCGCGTTTGTGGGCTGGGTACTCATAGCACGGGGTCTCAGGGCCACGTTATTCTTATTATGGTATATGCCCAGGCGCACACCCGTGTCCTCCGTTTTTACCTCAAGAAATCGGTCATTTGTCACCGTCCGGGGAAGCTATTCGGCTATTGGCTCTTCTTGAAAGAAAATTGGCTTACTCCCCCCTCTAGCGTCAACTACTTGGGCTGAACTTTGACGTGGTGGTGGGTGGCATCGCAGGTGCTGTTGCTTCTTATCAGCTCGTTTTGGGTCCTATCAGCTGCTGCTCCTTGCTATCAACTGGGGTTGCCTAGTTCTCTTTTGCCTCCTTTCAGTTCTTTTAACTTCGCGCTGCTTCTCCCTTTGAGAAAAGGGCGCTCGAGCAAGCGCGTATTCAAGATGCAATAGAAGGGAAAAGGATTTTTTTTTTTCTTTAATCCGCCTTTATTTTGAGGAGGCATGTCCGTCAAATGGTGACAATCAAAAGGAGCTCATAAAGGTGAAGCGCGCCGCGAGTAACTACTTTGGGCGTGAATGCTGCGCGTTAAAGTTGCGAGTTAACATTGCTCATTAATTTTCCGCTTAGGCGGGGCGTAGATCTTTATAATGTGGTCATGGCAAGGGGAGAGGCCCAGCTGACGAACCGCGGGGACATCGCTTCCCCTCTGTTTAGGAAAATCTCCGCGGAAACGCAGACTATCAGAAACGCGCGTCCTTTCACTGATTGGTAAATGACGCGAGATATTTTTTACAGCCAGGTGAATTTGCGGAGCAGGGGACGGAAGTTTCTTTATTTCTTTTTTTTTTTTTTTCCTTCCATCTTTACCTGTTCAGTTTTGCGTTCGATGTTTGTTGGAACTGCTCAAATCCCGTTCGTTTTTTTCTTCACTTTGTGATTTGCATCTTTCACTTTACGTTCCGTTTTGTGATTCATTTTGTTTCATTTTGTTTCATTTTTTTTTTTGCCCGCTTTGCAAGCTGAGCATGCTTAACCCGTTCACTTATACTGGGGTTATTTTCCTCCCACGGGGGAGGGGGTCCCCGCATGTTCCCCCTCTCGCTTAAAAGGTAGACGTAACACAGGGGGAGTTGTCATTCCCCTCTTGCGCAATGCGTGTTAAAATATGTTACTATGTATATGTAGACGTGCCCTCGCGCACAAGCGCTAGTTGATGAATATACATGTGTCTATGGTAGCACCCCTTTAGTTCGCATGTTCGCAAATTTAATAAAGAAATGGGGGCAAAATAGATGTGGGGAAAAATCATTTTGGATTAAAAAACAGATGGGGAAGACATACATTTGCTTATGATGGGGTGAAGAAGGAAACAAAAAAAAAAAAAAATTAGAGGCATTTTCCTACCCCCCTGCAGAGGTACCACCTGGATAACATTGTACCATGTATACAGTACTCACCAGGCATATTCCCGGAGGAGTGCCAATATAACGTGGTGAATTTGGTTGCGTGCCCTGATCATGAAGGCGTAGGCATATCTACGTATGTGCGTGTAGTTCCCACTGGGCGTTATAACTCCTTTGGCTCTTCGTCGTAGTGATACTGGCTCTGTATAAACGTCCGATTGTTGTGGTTGCCTTTTTTTTTTTTTTTTTCTGCGCTTTCCTTTTTTTCCTGTCCCTTCCCTTGTGCGAATGAATTTACGAGTAGTCTGAATTAGGTTATTTCTCGGAGGTGTCCAAAGTGTTAACCCTTTCTTCTTTTCCAAGGAGGTGGGGGAGGGGGGAACCATCCCCCAACACACATACATGAAAAGAAGCAAAGGTACACAATTAGGACGATCGAAAAATCTCAAAAATCGAACTCAATTGCGTATACTTGCTTATTAGCTTTTTCAAAATCATACATTTTTGGTCTCCACCCTTCGCCCTCCAAAAAAAGGAGAAAAAAAAAGAGAAAGGGACAGACCAAAAATGTACGATTGGCATTTCTGGTAGCTAATTAATATTTCTTCAATATTTTTTTTTCTCAAAAAGAGTTTAAAGAAGAATTCACAAGGAATGGAACAAAAAGGGAAAAGAACCAAGCATGTGGAGACAAGAATTTTCGACAAACTCTGTAACCACATGTATCGTTCTTTTCCCCTTTTGTGTCTTCTTTATTTGCAGCATCTCAGACCTTCCTTCCTGTTATGAAAAAATTACACAACGCGGGGGGGTACGAGGAATGAAAAGAGGAAAAAAAAAAAAAAAAAAAAAAAAAAAAAAAAAAAAAAAAATTAAAAAACTTTTTACCTTTTTTTCCTTTTTTTTTTTTTTTTTTTTTTCTTCTTTTTCTTTCCACGCCATTGTGTATGTATACTTGCAGGATATTTTGAGCTTAAACTCATTCGGCACATGAGGGGTAAACTGTAGCGGCGGGAAAAATGGAAAGAGGCGTCTCTGGCACTGGGGTGATTTCACGGAACAGGACTATTCTCGGGTGGGGCTTGGATATTATAAATATTTACATTCAGACTGTCTTTTCCATTTGGGCTAATTTTTCTTCAACTTTCGTGTATGAAATTTTTTTTTTTTTATCAAGTCAAATTTTCTAAGGGACTTTCTGGAAATGCGAGTCTAGTGATCTGAAAAGTGGGCTTCTTATTTGTCTGCGTCCGCCTATACGAAGAGGCTAAACCTCCAAGGGGACACACTGTTTCGAGGGGGATGAAAAAAAGAAAAAATATAAAAGTATGAGCATATGTATGTGTAGGCGTGTAGGTGGGTGCTTTGCACCTTGGGTGTCCAAATTGTACCGATCACACACACACGGGTGCACAGCCGGGAGCTCGCAAAACGACGGTTCTCTCTTCTCTGTGATATATATGGATTGACATTTCTAAAATTAAAAATTTAAAAAGCCACCGTATATACATTTGTTATATGAACAAATTTGAAGTTAATATTCTTGAACATATTTTTAAAAAAATATTCACAATAATAACTCTTCGAATCGTTCAATGTTTTTTTTTTTTCACAAGGGTGTAATTTGGTTTAATAAATGGGCGGCGCACAAATGTGTTATGTTTTTATAGTTGAGTTCCCTTGGGGGGGGGAAAGAATTTTTTTTTCATGTTGCTTTGTGCAAAGCAGTGGGGGCTGAATCTTTCACAGGTACGGCAGGGAAGATGCCCCCCTTCAGATGTCCATTCCCCGGACCGGTGTATCCCCCATATGGAGGGAATACACAATGTAACTCCTTCTTTTGTAAGCACAAGATGTCAGAACTTCTTAGAGGATTGAACAATCATTTGATCGTGAAATCAAAATCTTTCAACAAGGTATTCTCATCATTTGTATTTATGCAGAAGGGTCACGAGTGGTGCGCGGGGGGGAATTCGTTCGTTTCCCCCTCAAGAGGAACTTTCTCTTAACACTTTCTCCATTTCTCACTTTTCCCTTACCTTACGTGTGGCACTCCCGCTTATGTGTTCATCGCGACATCCTCTTTGCCATTTTGGTTATTGAAAAGGTCATCTCCTCGCAGCGCAACTTACGCAACAGGCGGGGATGCATAAGGGCCCATAAAGAACGAACGTACAGGCACTCAATCACAAATGGGAACTGAAGAACACTAACTCATAAAACGAATTAGCAAATGTGGTACAAATCGTTCGTCAAAAAAACTGTT